>NC_091374.1:18587605-18815105 GCF_038502225.1 Cherax quadricarinatus
ATTAGGCTGTGTTTCCTTAAGACATTTGCTGTCCAGTGTCAACTGTTGATTGGTGTGGGTCGCATCCTGGGGACAAAATTGACCTAATTTACCCGAAATGCTGAGCATAACCAGGGGTCCTTTATATAGTAGTATGTAGTTGGTGTTGGTTAGGCCTTATACCTTGTACATGTAGAAATATCAACCTTATTGCATCTCATTCTCCAGGTGCTGTGTAGCCCCTACAGCAGTGGTTCCTAACCTGTGGTTAACATTTCCTCTTGTTTGTTAATCACATCCTCAGGCCTCTAGAATTTGAATTCATCACAAAAAAAAAAAACAAAGATTTATCCTATTATGTATTATAAATGATTGGTCATGGTTTTGACGTCCCAGAAATTTAATCGGGCTATTAAAAACCCATAAAACAGACTTGGAGTGTAGTGGGGCCTTTTCAGTCCTCAAGTAAATTGTCAATAATAGAATATTTCTGGTACTTCGAGCCCAATTTCAAGCTATTTTCAGTCTTAAAATCAACCAAATTCAGTATTTAATATGGGGGAAGGGGGGGATGGCACAGTGAATGGGTTAATGCTTTTACTGGCTTTGACATGATTTGGAGTATGTAGTCCAAACCTTTATTGTAGGTTTTCAATATAATATTACACAGAGTCCAGTTGTGTAAACATTTTTATTTTCCCTAAAATTATGTGGATTTAAATTATATTTACTCTTTCTGAGTGACTATTGATATGGTACCATGGAACTATGGACTAGTCCTATTGCCACACTTGTGGGTAGAGGGCAGAGGAAGGCTTGCCATAGTCGAAGGGTTAATATGGTTAACCCTTTCACTGTCTTGCATAGACCTACGTTATTCAGGGCAGTGTTGCTCGCCTAGATCTATCTTATAGTGCCCTCAGATATGCTGTGATAGATAAATGTAGGCCTGGACATAAGAGAATGGATCCATCATCTTGTAGTTCATAATGGGAACAGTGAACCACTGACCCAACAGTTGAGTTGAAATAGTGATGGAGGTGTTTTCTAGGGAGGTTTTTATAGTTGTTCCTTAGCATCAGTTGACAGACTAAAGACATACATGTACTGGTGTAATGGAAATAATTATGTTTGTTAAAGGATAACTGCTAGTTGGGTTAGGTATATTATGAAATTTTTAATTTGTAATCAGTTGTTTACTTTGTGCAACAACATTGCCCATCACTTTTATTTAAAATGCATTCATTAATTTATTTGAAATTTTCAGCTATACACAGTACTCTGTTATTGCTGCTCGGGCACTGCGTCAGGCACTGAAGGAGCCAGCCAAGTCAGAGGCTCTCAAGCGTGATGGATCGCAAATCAAGATTATAAAGTGGAAGGATGGCAAAGCTATCAGTAAGAAATTAAGTTAAATTTTTTTTTTTGTGCGTTAGAACCTTCTGACATAAGATATATACATATACATGTACAGTAGTCCCCCCCAAATTCAGGGGGGTTACGTTCCAAGACCACCTGCGAATTTGGAAAAACCGTGAATTCTGGATGTGGTTAAAAAAAATGCCTATTTTTATAGTTTAAACCATAAATATGCCCCCAAAACACCTTAATTTCAAACTCAGCTTCATAATCATCCTTAAAAAAAAAATGTAAAGATAAACTCGTATACAGTACTGTACTGCTATGTCTCCCACAGTGCTAGAATGTAAAATACCGATGTTACCCCTATATGTACTGTAACTCATGCAGCTGTTTTCTTTGGTATACGTACAGTAAATTTACAATAATTTAATTTAGTAAAAATTTATACTATATTATATTTTATATGGAAATTTTGCTGAATTTATGTTAATATTTGTTACAAAATTATTAAATTATATTTTTCTTAATATTTAGCGTTAAAATGCGTAAAAAATTATATTGCCACAATAAAAGCCAAAAAAAATTCCACAAATTTGCAGGGATTTCCGTAAACAATTATTAGTTAGGGTCTAAGGAAAAATCCTTGAATTACTGAAGCCACGAACTTGCAGGGGTCCACTGTACGTATATCTTATTTTTAACATGCTGTCCTCTTCCACCAAGGCAGAGTAACACTATCACTGTCTTGCCAGAGTTTTGCAGATATAACAGTTTAGATGTCCCTCTAAACAGCAGATATCCCAAATCCCTCCTTTAGAGTACAGACATTGTACTTCCCACCTCCAGGAATAAAGTCCAGCTAACTGGTTTCCCTGAATCCCTTCACAAAATATTACCTTTCTCACACTCCAACAGCTTTTCAAGTCCCAAAAACCATTTTTCTCTAATACATTCAGACATGCTTGGTGTATGTCCAAGCCCCTTGCACAGAAAGCTTCCTTTACCCCCTTCCTCCATCCTTTTCCTATAGCAAGAAAAAGATAAGATACAATTAATAGGATATTAATAGGAAGAAAGAGTAGTGAAGGTTAATGACTTAGAAAAAGGATTTGAAAGACGAGGAATTAATGGAAAACATTAGCTAGCATTTGTGATGTTTAAAATATGTGTTGTGGATATCAGAGTGCAGTGCAAGTGTATGGTAGGCATTTGTGATTATACCAGCATTGTTGCACAAAATAAACGAGATTGTTTTTTTTTGGATATTTAATGTGGATGGTTAGTGACCCAAGATAACCCAGTAGATACTAGATGGCATATTTTCATTGGAATCTGCAATCCCTTTCTCCAGAATACAACCCACAACTGGTGGAGCATAGTGAAGTTATGAAATTTTTTTATTGAGGTTATTTGCTGCTTCATATCCAAGATGCTGATTGGCCTAAAAATATTTTATGCTGCATTCAAGATGTACCTATAAAAAAAATAATTTGTAAATCTACATTGCAAATTGTGTTCCACTTGGCCATAGATCTATATCATAAACTGTTTAACTGTTTTAACATTGGATAGGAGCTATATGTTGCATTTCAGCAGTACTCTACAGGTGCCCCTTGCTTTATGTGATATATACAGGAGGGCTTCACCTTACAGTTTTTCACTAATACAGCAGTTTTCAGTTATACCCATTCTTCATTTATTCAGGCTTTCTACAATATATACATTCACCAATCACTATGGTATAAACCTTGGTAATAAATACCGACAAGTTGGTTTAGAAAGACACGTAAGCAAACACTATAACATATTTATTAGAAAACGTTTCGGTCCTGGGACCTTGATCACTTCTAACATAGAGAGGTAGAAAGACATTATATATATAGGCGGAGAGTGAGATGTGACGCACGTGACCTGAGGAATGTCATAAGAACATAAGAATGGAGGAACACTGTTGAAGGCCTACTGGCCCATGCGAGGCAGGTCCCTATCAAATCAACCTCTGTCTGTGATGAGGACGGGTAGACGATGAAATCATGTGACTCCTGTGTTGTTGGGTTGGTGCTGCTTAAGTATCATGTATGCCAATGTTTTTGAAATTTTGTAGTTTCCAGTGTTGCGTTCTATAGTGTCGGTGACGGTGATTAGTGAGGCTTCTAGGCACCGTCGGCGTCTGAGGTCTGGTTCGGTGAGAACGAGCTGTGCCTCATTCCAGTTCATCAAATGCCCCGTGGAGTCTCTGTGGAGGACACAGGCGTACCTTACATCGTCTCTGTTAGAGGCATTTCGATGCTCAATCAGGCGGACTGCAAGATCTCTGCCTGTCTCGCCTACATATTTCTTGGGACAGAACCCACAGGCGTCTACACTATCCCCTGTGGGTTCTGTCCCAAGAAATATGTAGGCGAGACAGGCAGAGATCTTGCAGTCCGCCTGAATGAGCATCGAAATGCCTCTAACAGAGACGATGTAAGGTACGCCTGTGTCCTCCACAGAGACTCCACGGGGCATTTGATGAACTGGAACGAGGCACAGCTCGTTCTCACCGAACCAGACCTCAGACGCCGACGGTGCCTAGAAGCCTCACTAATCACCGTCACCGACACTATAGAACGCAACACTGGAAACTACAAAATTTCAAAAACATTGGCATACATGATACTTAAGCAGCACCAACCCAACAACACAGGAGTCACATGATTTCATCGTCTACCCGTCCTCATCATAGACAGAGGTTGATTTGATAGGGACCTGCCTCGCATGGGCCAGTAGGCCTTCAACAGTGTTCCTCCATTCTTATGTTCTTATGACATTCCTCAGGTCACGTGCGTCACTTCTCACTCTCCGCCTATATATATAATGTCTTTCTACCTCTGTATGTTAGAAGTGATCAAGGTCCCAGGACCGAAACGTTTTCTAATAAATATGTTATAGTGTTTGCTTACGTGTCTTTCTAAACCAACCAATCACTATAAGCTAAGTACAAAAATACTTTAAGGTAAGTAATGTGTATATTGTATATACAACACTTTCACCATCACTCACACAGTCATTGTCTTTGCAGAGGTGCTCAGACACAACAGCTTACAGCAAACTGCTGTAAGTGCAGGCATTGTACTTCCCATTTCCAGGACTCATGTCCGGCTAACCAGTTTCCCTGAATCCCTTGACAAAATATTACCCTACTCACAACCCATCAGGTCCCAAAAACCATGTCTCCATTCACTCCTATCTAATACGCTCATGCATGCTTGCTGGAAGTCCAAGCCCCTCGCCCACAAAACCTCCTTTACCCCCTCCCAACCTTTTTGGGGACAACCCCTACCCCACCTTCCTTCTCTTACAGGTTTATATGCTCTTCAAGTCATTCTACTTTGTTCCATTCTCTAAATGATTGAACCACCTCAGCAATCCCTCTTCAACCCTCTGACATACTTTTAGTAACTCCACGCCTAATTTCCACACTACGAATTCTCTGCATAATATTTACACCACACATTGCCCTTAGACACGACATCTCCACTGCCTCCAGCCATCTCCTCACTGCAGCATTTACAACCCATGCTTCACACCCATGTAAGAGTGTTGGTACCACTATACTCTCATACATTCCCTTCTTTGCCTCCATGGATAACGTTCTTTGTCTCCACAGATACCTCGACACACCACTCACTTTTTTTCCTTCATCAATTCTATGGTTAGCCTCATCCTTTATAAACCCATCTGCTGACAAGTCAACTCCCAAATATCTGAAAACATTCACTTCTTCCATACTCTCTCCCTCCAATGTGACATCCAATTTTTCTTTATCCAAGTCTCGTATTCCCTACATCACCTTCAAAATACCCCAAATTTATTCACCCTTGGTTAAATGTGTTTGGTTTCATTCTTCTACATGACTAAAACCAACACATCCCCTCTTCCACTTTTTTAATTATACCTTGCATGCCTCTATCCCAACACATCCCCAACTTCCACTTTCAGTATTTCCTATATTCAACATAATAATCACAAACCTTCACCCATGACTATTTCCACCATCTCCAACCACCTACTTTACAAACCTTCACCCACGACTATCCCTACAGTCTCCAACCACCTACTTTACAAACCTTCACCCACAACTATTTCCACTGTCTCCAACCACCTACTTGCTACAACAGCTTATTGCATATTTATTTGTTGCTTTTTTCTTATATGCATTGATTAACACTGTTTTTAATGTACATCATCCTATGTAGTCACACATATCGATAAATCCACTCCCAAGAATCCAAATATATTTCTTTCCTCCATAATCCTTCCCATCTGTTCCATATAGTTTCTGCAATACTTAACATCATTCACAAATACATTCAATCATTCACCTTTTCAAACACAAATACAATAACTCCTTGCTATCAGTCAATAACAGATTTCTCTCACTAATTCACTTTGAGATGTCCTATATCTAGCAGTATTTGTGTGTGTGATAAACATTTGGCATAAGCAATCATTGTGGTTTATAAAGCATACCGGAGATTTTTATTACGTGAAATCAAGTGCTGATGGACCAAGTGGATTTAATACAACTACAGGGTTTTGAAAAACCTGTAAAGGAGGGCCCCACTTATACAGCAGGTTAGGTTCCAGGCTATTGCTGTAAAGTGAAACAGCCTTTTTTCACTTTCAAATGCATATAAAATCCTGATGACATGTTTACACTATTGTATATTAACCCTTTGACTGTCGCAGCCATATATATACGTCTTATGAGGTACCGTGTTTGACGTATATATACTCATAAATTCTAGCGGCTTCAAATCAAGCAGGAGAAAGCTGGTAGGCCCACATGTGAGAGAATGGGTCTGTGTGGTCAGTGTGCACCATATAAAAAAATCCTGGAGCACGCAGTGCATAATGAGAAAAAAAAACTGACTTTTTTTAATTAAAATGCCGAATTTGTGGCCTATTTTCATATAGTATTTATGGTTGTATTCTCGTTTTCTTGGTCTCATTTGATAGAATGGAAAACATATTATAGAAATAGAGGTGATTTTGATTGATTTTACTAAAAAAAGAACCTGGAAATGGAGCTCAAAGTAGGGGAAATGTTTGATTTTTGCCAATGTTCAAAAGTAAACAAATGATGTCATTGTCCAATAAATGTCCAACTAGCCATTCTAATATGCAGTCATGAATGGGTTGATGTTATTTATACAATTATTACAGTATTGCAGTAGTCTGCATAATAGTAAATCTTCTATTTTTTGTTTGAATAAAAATTCAAAATAGAAAGCAAGAGTAATATCATAGGGGCCTGGAGACATGACTGATGAACAAATAAAATGTTATTTTAGAGCCAGGAATGTCTGCATTGTTCATTCTGGACCTTATTTTGAAATTGTCATATTTTTAAATTTTTGTGAAATTGGCCAAATTGCAAATTTCTGACCACGTTATTGGGTAGTTAAAATCGGTAAATGGGCAGTTTCTTGTACTCAATCTATAGAGAAAACGGAGTTCTAAAGAAATAGCTATGAGATTGGTCGACTGGAACAATGGAATTAGCCAAAAATAGGGCTCAAAGTGGGCGAAATCGCTGATTTGTAAATATCGCTGAGGTCGCTAACTTTGCGAGAGCGTAATTCCATCAGTTTTACATCAAATTTCGTTTTTTTTTTGGTGTCATTACAATCGGGTAAAGATTCTATCATTTCATAAGAAAAAATAATAATTTTTTTTGTTTTTTTTTTTTAAATTTTGCGACACCAGGAGACACCTCAGGATTGGGGGTTGCGACAGTCAAGGGGGTTACGCAAGCAACATAGATGTGCCTGTAAAAAATAATTTGTAAATCTACATTGCAAATTGTGTTCCACTCGGCCATAGATCTACTCAAACTATTTTAACGTTTGAAGCACTTCATTGAGTAGTACTTAACCCTTTCAGGGTCCGTCCCGTAGATCTACGGCTTTATGTTCAGGGTCCAAACCGTAGATCTACGCCATGAGCTCAGCTCACTCTGATAAACTGTGAGTGGTACATTTGGGCCTAGATATGAGAGAATACATCTATGTGGTATGTGTGCACCACATAAAACAGATCCTGCAGCACACTGTGTATAATGAGAGAAAAAAAATGAAATCATGATTTTTCGATTAAAACAGCAACTTTGCAGTGTTTTTTCGTATGTTTTTTATAGTTGTATTTGCGATTTCTTGGTCTCATTTGATAGACTGGAAGACATATTACAGAAATAGAGATGATTTTGATTGGTTTTAGCACTGGAAATGGCTTGAAACTGAGCTCAAAGTAGCAGAAATGTTAAATTTTTGCCGATATTCAAGAGTAAACAAACGACCTCACACGTCTAATACACATCAGCTGGTGGGTCTAATATACATTCACAAATATGGTGATGATATTTATACAATTATTACAGTATTGCATAACAGTAAATCTTCTATTTTTTGGTGTGAATAAAAATTCATTATGTGAATAAAAAATCAAAATGGAATTTATTTGTAAAGCCTCAAAACATAACTAATGAACAGAGGAAATGTTAGTTTAGTGCCAGGAATGCCTACATTGTTCATTCTGGACCCTATTTTGAAATTGGAATATTTTGAACTTTGTGTTAAATTGGCCAAATTAACAATTTCCAATCACTTTATTTTGTAGTTGAAACAGTTGACTTGGCGATTTCTTGTGATCAATCGATAGAATAGAAGTAATACTAGTGAAATAGCTAAGAATTTGGTTGACTGGAATAATGTAATTGGCCTAAAATGGGAGTCAAAGTCGGCAAAATCGCCGATTCGTAAATATCGCTGACACATCAAAATTCGCGAGAGCATAATTTCGTCAATTTTCCACCAAATTTCGTACTTTTTGTTTTATTACCTTCACAAAAAGATTCTCTACGATTTCATAAGAAAAAATAACAAATTTTTTTTTTGAAAATTCTTGGACACTGGTGCGTGACTCCAGATTTGGGCCTTGGACCCTGAAAGGGTTAAAGAAAAGGATAGGAGCTATATTTTGCATTTCAGCAGTACTCTACAGGTGTCCCTTGCTTTATGTATTATATACAGGAGGGCTCCACTTTACAGTTGGTGTCGAAAAATTAAAAAAAAAGAAAATATGAAATGATTGACAATCTTTTCCCGATGGTAATGACACCAAAAGAACGAAATTTGATGGAAAACTTAGGGACTTACACTCTTGTGAAGTTAGCGACCTCAGTGATATTTACGAATCGGCGATTTTGCCCACTTTGAGCCCTATTTTTGGCTAATTCCATTGTTCCAGTCGACCAAACTCATAGCCATTTCTTTAGAACTCCATTTGTTCTATTGACTGATTAGGAGAAACTGCCCATTTACCGATTTCAACTACCCAATAATGTGGTCAGAAATTTGTAATTTGGCCAATTTCATGCAAATTAAAAAAATATGCCAATTTCAAAATAGGGTCCAGAATGAACAGTGCAGACATTCCTGGCTCTAAAATAATATTTTCTTTGTTTATCAGTCATGTCTCCAGGCCCCTCTTGCTTTCTATTTTGAATTTTTATTCAAACAAAAAATAGAAGATTTACTGTTATGCAGACTACTGCAATATTGTAATAATTGTATAAATAATGTCAACCCATTCATGACTGCATATTAGAATGGCTAGTTGAACATTTATTGGACAATGACATCATTTGTTTACTTTTGAACATCGTCAAAAATCAAACATTTCCCCTACTTTGAGCTCCATTTCAAGGTTCTTTTCATAGTAAAATCAATCAAAATCACCTCTGTTTCTATGTTTTACATTCTATCAAATGAGACCAAGAAAACAAGAATACAACCATAAATACTATACGAGAATACAACCATAAATACTATATGAAAATACACCACAAAGTCAGTGTTTTCATCCAAAAACATGGTCGGAGTTCTTTTTTCTCGTTTTGCACTGCCTGCTGCAGGTTTTTTTTTTTTTATATGGTGCACACTGACCACACAGACCCATTCTCTCACATGTGGGCCTACCAGCTTTCTCCTGCTTGATTTGAAGCTGCTAGAATTTTTGAGTGTATATATATACGTCGAACACGGTGGCTCGTAAGACATATATATACAACCGAAACAGTCAAAGGGTTAAAGCTCTTGCTTAACTCGTGCAAAAATTTTAAAATTTGTGTATGGAAAGTGTTTTGTAAAACCAACCATGGTTTTACTTTTAACATCACATAAAAAAAATAATTTTACAGGTGTAAGATTTGATACTTAGAACATAAGAATGGAGGAGAACTGCAGAAGGCCTACTGGCCCATACAAGGCAGGTCCTTATCAAAATGACCTCTACCCAAAGCTACCCAAGAATTTACTCCCATACCCAATGACACAAATCAAACCCAGCCCCTCCCACTCGTACACATATTTGCTCAAAGTCCTAGCCTCGATCACTCTACTGGGAAGATTGTTCCACGCATCTACAACTCTGTTAGAAAACCAGTACTCACCTATGTCCTTTCTAAATCTAAATTTATCCAACTTAAATCCATTATTTCTGGTTCTTACCTGGTTCAGCACCCTCAGTACTTTGTTAATATCTCCTTTGTTTATGCCCATCATCCATTTATACACTTCAATATCTCCCCTCATCCTACATCTCTCCAGAGTGTGGAGATTTAAGGCTTTAAGTCTATTTTCATACGGGAGATTCCTTGCACAGTAAATCATTTTAGTCATGCTTCTCTGTATGTTCTCTAATGAGTCTATATTCATCCTGTAGTAAGGGGACCAAAACTGAGTGGCATAATCTAAATCAGGCCTCACTAGTGATGTATAGAGCTGTAAAATAACTTTTAGACTTCTGTTACTTATACTTCTTGAGATAAATCCTGGTAATCTGTTAGCCTTGTTGTGCACACTTAGGCATTGCTGTCTTGGCTTTAGATTTCTGCTTACCATGACTCCCAAGTCTTGTTCACATTCTGTATGATCAAGCTCTACTTCACCTAGTTTATAGCTTCGAGGGTTATTTTCATTACGTTAAGACTCTCTGAAAGAATAAAGCATTTGTTTAAATGCACATTTTGCAAAGTATTTTTGAAGAGAAGTAACAAAATATTGCTAATTATAATTTTTTAAATTATTACATGAACCATTGTCCTAATTATAGCTGTTACTGAATTGATTGTAACTGATTTCTTTGATAATGGTTAAAAGCCTTTTATATAAATAGGGTGGATCAGTGTTTTTGTTTCAGTCCAAACTTCCTTCAGGGAAGATACCTTTATGGCTATGTAAATGGTCTTAGAAAACCCACAAGTTAATAAATGAGATACTTGTACAACATATTGGGTATCTTTATTCTGGTAACATTTGCCAGCCAGTGACTTCTTCAGTCCAATACACAGAAGAATGGTGGAAGATGAGGAAGAGTTTTAAGTAATCAGCCCCTCAGCCTGGAGTTGACATTTTCAGTCCATCAGTTTTAATAGTGAATTATTCTTGATTCGAGGAATTGGAGTTGTCTTACCCTTGGATCGGGCCTGATTAACTTCCTTTTGCCTAGTGCTATATGACGCTACCAAGTTGAGGACTTCTCTGTGAAGAAATGATGTGTTTAAAACTGTTAGTACATGTTCGGTAATACATTATGAGTTCGAGGGCCTTGAGGTTAAATATTTTAGGATAAAATTTTCGAAATAGTAAATGAAGAGTAACATACAATGTTTTCTCCTAGATTTTTAAACTGAATACAAGGTTAGCATTCCATTTTTTTCCCTCGGCAAACCCTTGATCCAGATGACAAGTCCAAAAACAATGTATTCCCTCTCACTGTGTAAATAATAATTCTTATTTTAATACTGAGAAATATGCTTTGAATAGGGATTGTATCTGGAATATGCACATTATGAAAGTGATAACTACATTATTTTCACTTAGCACAATTTGCTGCTGCAGTGCCATATAGTCATGTGTTGGTATTGAACATTTTACTTAAAATGTTATAATCCAGGGAAGATTCAGTACATATGTAATTAACTTATTTTCCACTTTAAATTTACTCGAGTTCTTTGTTTCTTTCAGAGGAGTGATGAGCGTGCATCAGTATGAACTGTATAAAGAAGTTTAACATTGTAAATTGTGATTTAATAAATTATAAGAATTTTTGGCATTTTTTTCCTTGCCCATCCTTGACTTTTGATATTGTGTAAAGTATGTGAGGTAGTTTTTTTTTTTTTTTTGGGGGGGGGGGGGGGGGGGTGTACATTAATAATTCCTTGTAAATAGCTTCAATGTTATTTCTAAATGTGCTTATTGTGCCTTAATGTCATTGCAGCAATGTATGACCCACATGGGTTTAGTGCTTTTTTTAATATACAGTGGTCCCTCGTTGTTCATAATTAATCCGTTCCTGGAGCCGTTACTATAAACGAAATTTACGATTTACGAATCGATTTTCCCCATAAGAAATAATGTAAATACAATTAATCCGTTCCTGACACCCAGAAGTATTAAAACAAAAAAATTTTTAACATGAAATACACATGTAGTACATAAACAATACAATGGGAAATGATGAATGAAACATTAACAGCATAACACTTGCCTTTATTGGAGATTCTTCTTAGTGTATGGGAGACTGGAGGAGGAGAGAGAGTGGATTGTTTATAGTTTGGAAGGGGAATCTCCTTCCATCAACACCTCAGGTACCATTTGCTTTTCTGGGGTTGCTTCTCTTCTCTTTGCCACTAGGACCACCTTGAGAGTCACTGGAGTCCTGTCTCACAAAATAACTGTGGAGAGAGCTCTGTTTCTGGCATCTAACACTTTCCTAAAGTGGCCCAAGACTTTGTCACTGTACATGTTGCCAACCTGGCTTGCAACAACCTTGTTAGAGTGATGTTTCTCCATAAAGCTTTCCATCTTACCCCACATAGTAAAAATCTCTCTAATTTCTGAAGAAGGCACCTTCTTCCATCTCTCTTCCTCCTCTGCAGCAAGATTCTGAGCTGCGATGTGTTGCTCTTCCTGCTGAAGCTCTTGCAGCTCCTCAGTGGTGAGCTCTTCATTGTGGTCTTCCACCAATTCTTCCACATCCTCCAAACTCACATCCAACCCCATGGAACTCCCCAGTGCCACAATTGATTTTACAACAGACATAGGCTCATTAGGGTCAGTTCCAAATCCTTCAAAATCCCTCTTGTCGACACAATCTGGCCACAATTTTCTCCAGGCAGAGTTCAAAGTCCTGGTAGTCACTCCCTCCCAAGCCATACCTATAAGGGTTATGCAGTGGAGGATGCTGAAGTGTTCTCTCCAAAATTCCCTTAGGGTCAAGTGAGTGTCTGTGGTCACAGTCAAGCACCTGTGAAACATTGCTTTTGTGTAGAGTTTTTTAAAGTTTGCAATAACCTGCTGGTCCATGGGTTGGAGGAGAGGAGTGGTATTCGGGGGCAAGAACTTTACTGTGATAAACCCAAACTCCTCGAAAATTAGGTCATCCAAGTTTGGAGGATGAGCAGGTGCATTGTCCATTACTAGCACGCACTTGAGATCCAATTTCTTTTCCAGGAGATACTCCTTCACACTAGGGCCAAACACTTCATTGAACCACTCAACGAAAATTTCCCTTGTGACCCATGCCTTACTATTAGATTTCCAAAACACACACAATTTACTCTTCATAACATTGTTTTTCCTGAACACTGGGATTTTCAGAATGGGACACTAGTAATGGCTTCACTTTGAAATCCCCACTAGCATTAGCGCAGAACATTAGCATCAGCCTGTCTTTCATAGGCTTATGTCCTGGCATTGCCTTTTCCTCTTGTGTAATGAAGGTCCTCTTTGGCATTTTCTTCCAAAAGAGGCCTGTTTCGTCACAATTGAACGCTTGTTCAGGTTTCAGTCCTTCAGCCTCTATGTACTCCTGGAATTCATGCACATATTTTTCAGCCGCCTTGTGGTCCGAACTGGCAGCTTCACCATGCCTTACCACACTGTGTATGCCAGTACGGTTTTTAAATCTCTCAAACCAACCTTTGCTGGCCTTAAATCCACTCACTTCACCACTATTTGCAGGCAATTTCTTTACCAAATCTTCATGCAACTGCCTAGCCTTTTCACAAATAAACGAAGTCATAAGAGTATCTCCTGCTAATTGTTTCTCATTTATCCACACCAATAATAACTTCTCAACCTCTTCCAGTACTGGTGATCTCATTTTTGTCAGCATAGTTACTCCCTTTGCAACAACAGCATCCTTTATTTCATTTTTCTTGGCCACTATGGAACATAAGGTTGTGTAGGGTTTCTTATACATCCTGGACAGTTCGGCCACACTTGTACCACTTTCATATTGTTCAATGATGGTTTTCTTAAATTCAATCGTATTTCTCACCTTCTTTACCACAGGCTTTGCACTAGGAGCTTTCTTTGCAGCCATGGTAGCTTATTTAGTACTTGCAAGCACTAAAATAAATGGAATATTATGAAATATTTCGCTGGAGCACGTGAGGGGACCTTCGCTCATTGGTAAACAATGCCAGACTGGCTGCCGCCCTGGCCCACGCCGTGCGTACGCGTCCCGGACGAGCTACGACTCACGAGTCGACCTATGAAAAGCGAATCCATGTTTATACAAAAATACCCCTATGATTGGCGAATTTTACGATTGCCGGGAGCTACGAAAAGTGGGGGACCACTGTACTAATTATTAGTATCACTGTGTTTGCTAATGTAACCTAAAGTTCCTATTAATGTATTAGTATTTATATTCAAGGGAAAGTGCTAAACCCTCCTATTAATGTAGATATGAGATCATTTTAAAACCATTGCTGCCAGATCAACACTGAGATTGAACAAATAAATGTTTTGGGAAATATCTCGAAAGGGAGTTGTGCAAACGCTGAAAAATGTAACCATAAAATAAGTGTTTGTTAAGGAATAGTGAAATAATAGTAATTTTCTGTTGCAACTGCTAAAAAGTTAGTTCACCACCTTAAATCTTGTTTTTACGCTAACGTGATTTATGTAGTTAATACAATAATAATAATAATAATATATTTGTTTGTACATGTACAAGGTATACAGTCCTAGCTGACATCAATGACATACTACTATATAGAAAGCTGCTTGTTATGCAGAGTATTTCAGGCAAATTAGGTCGATTTTGTCCCTGGATGTGACTAACACCCAGGTATCCATTTTGCCGATGGGTGAACATAGACAACCTGTTTAAGGAAGCATGCTCAATGTTTCAACCCTCACTGGGAATTGAACCCGACGCTCACCATGTGAAGCAAGAGCTTTTGCCACCAGGCCACGACCACCGTGAAGGTATCTTCAGGAAACATAGGTGTATAAAATGGAGTGTAGCTCAATTTATGGCTCGAAGGTTTGGAGGTGTTCCACTTGTGCCAGATCAACCAGGTTGTGATTGCTATGTGAGGAAGTGGTTTGCCAGTAGCCCCAGCCTAATTGTACAGACAATCAGCTAGGAAGACTAGCCTCAGGTCAGGCTGAGATGATTAATAAATTCTCAAAACCTGTCACAGGTTTACAGTAGCTGGCATAAATATGCACTTTTAGCAGACACTGCCAGACAGTTTTGAGAAGTGCCAAGGCAACTTTTGTATGCAAGACAGTGCTCCTTGCAACACTGCCAAAGACAAAACATTGGCTACATGACTGTGATATATCACTGCTTAATGACTAGCCATGCTGTATAGTCCTTGTGGCTTAGAGCTTCTTTTTGATTATAATAATAATAATGACTAGCCAGGTAACTCATTGGGCTTGATTCTGAAAGAGAACATGTGGAACCCTTCTGAGCATAAGTATTGCTGCATAGAATGTCTTCTATCTTCAAACTTGAGTGCCACTGAACAGGTGTAAGAGGGTTCTGACTTCTATCCTACATAATGCACCTCATCACTGCTTAGGAGACGAGTGCATCAGGAGGAAGGATAATCCTATGAAATTCTTAGGTGAGTAGCTGTATGGCCCTTGTGGCTTAGCGCTTCTTTTTGATTATAATAATAATAATAATCTTAGGTGAGTAGCCCATCACATTCTCATGTGTGATTATTTTGTGCGTGCATATTTATGACAGCTACTGTGTGTAAGAATTTATTTCCCCTGTTCAGTGTAGCTTCCATTGGTGGTGTCACTTCATCTGATGGAAACTGGATTGTCTGTGCTGGGCGATCCTCTGGTGAGACATCTTGTGGGATATTTGTTAGCAGAAATACTGGTAGAGGTTGCCAGCAGATTGAGGAGTGGTGGTATATGACTTAACATTTTGTATGCTATCCTTCTTAACTGAAAAACGATTGTGCATTGCTTTTATCTAAAGAGGGTTTTCTAAACGTTGAGCCAAGGAATTGGACTTGTCCTCTCCTTCCTTGGATTCAACCTGACTGCTTCCATTTCACAAAAACTGTACGACCCCTACATGGTGAGCCCTTCCCTTATAATAATAAAAATGTCTTGTTCAGTCGATTCTGGAGTTGACATTCTGGTGATGAGCACCAGGTAGGGTAAGAGGTGGTTTCCAGGAAGCAACACTACCTGTCAGCATAAATGACGGTGGTTCAAGGTGGGTATGTGAGTAATGAGAAATTGGTTAATTTCCCTGGATCCTAAGTGACTGGCACACACTATCTACCCTTGCATAACCATAAACCCTTTGAACCTGCAATCATTTTTGGGCTGCCACTTGCTGCCTTAACAAGTACTGACAACCTATCTACTGCCCTCCTCCACCCCTCTGCAGAAGTGCCTTAATGCTGGACTCTTGATCCAAGGAGGTAAACCTGTACTCTCCTTCCTTGGATTGAACCTGAATGCCACACCTGTGACCCTACTTTTCCCTGGTTACATTTGACCACGGAACTTAGAGCTTCTTTTTGATTACAATAATGATCACGGAACTAGCTTCACCCACCATGCAGTGACGATTCACATTTTCCCATATGCTAAAGAGCAGTGACTTGGTCATCTGCCAAGAGAATGGCTGTATAATCCTCCGGGTTTAGCGCTTCCCCCTTGATTATAATAATAATAATAATAATAATGCCAAGAGAATGAAGCAATGATACTGGCAATGCTGTACCATCAAGCTATGTACTAAGAAAAACCTCTTGCTAACAAATAAAGACGAACATGGATGCCGTCCTTCCTTTATCACAAATGACTAAAAACCTTCAGTGCTATATGGCCCTTGCGGGTTTAGTGCTTAGTTTTGATTGTAATTTATTATAATAAAGTTTTAAACCTACTAGTAACTAGGGACATACAGCTTTGGTTGTAATAACTAATCCCAAAGTATGCCTGACAACAGCTTGCATAAGAACACTTGATCCATACCTCTGAAGTTCCTTGACGCTGGTGAGGTTCTAACCCCTCAAGGGAGGTTACTTGACGCTTTTGAGGGGCTCTTGATGTAGGGAATTGGATCTGTGTTCCGGTTCCCTGAATTGAGCCTGAATGCCTCCCATCCCCCCCACATGCGTTGTATAATCCTACGGGTTTAGCGCTTCCCCATGATTATATTCATATACTTCATTCGGACATGATACATAGTTGTACAATGAATTATAGTAGTTGGGTGAACATACCAAAAGCCCCTTGTATGCAGAACATTATGGGCAGGCTTAAAATTAACTTAAAATTAACAAGCAATGAAAGGTTCAGTGTTAAAAATTACAGAAAACAATTTACAATATGAAGTACAATAGAGTATTTGAAACAATGAAATTTGAACATATCGATTCTGAAGCATTATAGTTGTACAAATTTGTCACATTACAATGTATAACAAAAGATGATCAATTTGCTATATGTTGTATTGAATTTTTAAGATTTAAGTAATTGGGAGAATTATTGGTAATGTTAATATTAAGTGTTGATTATTTAGTCCTGGGCGAGTAAGTGGTTTTTTAGAAGAGTCTTAAATTGATTTTCAGGCCTGCTTACTTTAGTATGTTCTGGTAATGAATTCCAGATTTTGGGGCCCTTTATGTGCATAGAGTTTTTACAGTGTGATATGGACACGGGATACATCAAAAAGAGATCTGTGTCTTGTGTTATGGTCGTGTGTCCTGTGAAGGTTCTTTGGTGAGAAGTTTGAGTGGAGGGTTTGTTTGCATGTATTGATCTATGTATGTAGTAGGCACATGAATAAGTATGGATGTTCTTTATGGTGAGCAAATTTAGACTTTTGAAGAGGTAGAGTATGCTGCCTGAGTGGGAATTTGTTATTCTGACTGCGGCCTTTTGCTGGGTCATTAGTGGCCTTAGGTGATTTGATGTTGACCCTCATGCACAAATTCCATATAATAAGGGTTTAGCGCTTCTCCATGATTATAATAATAATACGGGTTTAGCGCTCCCCCCATGATTATATAATGGTGAGATTCTTGATTCCAGGTATTGTACTGGCCCTTCCTTTCCTGGGATCAACCTGAATGCCGCCTGTTCACTAGGTGCTGTGACCCCTATGGGTTTAGCACACTTGAATGAATGTGATCGTGACCCAAAACGTGGGATGCATATTGTCATTGTAAATGATGCTGACCAAACAAAGTAATGCATCTCCCCACCATTAATTGGACTTAGTGACTTTCCACGACCATTCCACCATTAGTTCTCTTCAAGGGAAGTTCCCTGATGTTGGTGAGGGGCTCTTAATGTAGGGAATTGGATCTGTGCTCCAGTTCCCCGAACTGAGCCTGAATACCTTCCATCCAGGGTCCAGGTGTCAGGCCGGTGTTGTGGTGTCATCCATCTACAGTAATTAAATGGTAAGTGGTAATACGAATTTCTTTTGTGTACCCAGCAAACCTAATCATATACAGTCCACAATTTTAATTTACCAGATTAGCTGGTTTTAATTATTATTATTATTATTATTATTATTATTATTATTATTATTATTATTATTATTATCACACTGGCCGATTCCCACCAAGGCAGGGTGGCCCGAAAAAGAAAAACTTTCACCATCATTCACTCCATCACTGTCTTGCCAGAAAGGTGCTTTACACTACAGTTTTTAAACTGCAACATTAACACCCCTCCTTCAGAGTGCAGGCACTGTACTTCCCATCTACAGGACTCAAGTCCGTCCTGCCGGTTTCCCTGAACCCCTTCATAAATGTTACTTTGCTCACACTCCAACAGCACGTCAAGTATTAAAAACCATTTGTCTCCATTCACTCCTATCAAACACGCTCACGCATGCCTGCTGGAAGTCGAAGCCCCTCGCACACAAAACCTCCTTTACCCCCTCCCTCCAACCTTTCCTAGGCTGACCCCTACCCCGCCTTCCTTCCACTACAGACTGATACACTCTTGAAGTTATTCTGTTTCGCTCCATTCTCTCCACATGTCCGAACCACCTCAACAACCCTTCCTCAGCCCTCTGGACAACAGTTTTGGTAATCCTGCACCTCCTCCTAACTTCCAAACTACGAATTCTCTGCATTATATTCACATCACACATTGCTCTCAGACATGACATCTCCACTGCCTCCAGCCTTCTCCTCGCTGCAACATTCATCACCCATGCTTCACACCCATATAAGAGCGTTGGTAAAGCTATACTCTCATACATTCCCCTCTTTGCCTCCAAGGACAAAGTTCTTTGTCTCCACAGACTCCTAAGTGCACCACTCACCCTTTTCCCCTCATCAATTCTATGATTCACCTCATCTTTCATAGACCCATCCGCTGACACGTCCACTCCCAAATATCTGAATACATTCACCTCCTCCATACTCTCTCCCTCCAATCTGATATCCAAACTTTCATCGCCTAATCTTTTTGTTATCCTCATAACCTTACTCTTTCCTGTATTCACTTTCAATTTTCTTCTTTTGCACACCCTACCAAATTCATCCACCAATCTCTGCAACTTCTCTTCAGAATCTCCCAAGAGCACAGTGTCATCAGCAAAGAGCAACTGTGACAACTCCCACTTTATGTGTGATTCTTTATCTTTTAACTCCACGCCTCTTCCCAAGACCCTCGCATTTACTTCTCTTACAACCCCATCTATAAATATATTAAACAACCACGGTGACATCACACATCCTTGTCTAAGGCCTACTTTTACTGGGAAATAATTTCCCTCTTTCCTACATACTCTAACTTGAGCCTCACTATCCCCGTAAAAACTCTTCACTGCTTTCAGTAACCTACCTCCTACACCATACACCTGCAACATCTGGCACATTGCCCCCCTATCCACCCTGTCATACGCCTTTTCCAAATCCATAAATGCCACAAAGACCTCTTTAGCCTTATCTAAATACTGTTCACTTATATGTTTCACTGTAAACACCTGGTCCACACACCCCCTACCTTTCCTAAAGCCTCCTTGTTCATCTGCTATCCTATTCTCCGTCTTACTCTTAATTCTTTCAATAATAACTCTACCATACACTTTGCCAGGTATACTCAACAGACTTATCCCCCTATAATTTTTGCACTCTCTTTTATCCCCTTTGCCTTTATACAAAGGAACTATGCATGCTCTCTGCCAATCCCTAGGTACCTTACCCTCTTCCATACATTTATTAAATAATTGCACCAACCACTCCAAAACTATATCCCCACCTGCTTTTAACATTTCTATCTTTATCCCATCAATCCCGGCTGCCTTACCCCCTTTCATTTTACCTACTGCCTCACGAACTTCCCCCACACTCACAACTGGCTCTTCCTCACTCCTACAAGATGTTGTTCCTCCTTGCCCTATACACGAAATCACAGCTTCCCTATCTTTACCAACATTTAACAATTCCTCAAAATATTCCCTCCATCTTCCCAATACCTCTAACTCTCCATTTAATAACTCTCCTCTCCTATTTTTAACTGACAAATCCATTTGTTCTCTAGGCTTTCTTAACTTGTTAATCTCACTCCAAAACTTTTTCTTATTTTCAACAAAATTTGTTGATAACATCTCACCCACTCTCTCATTTGCTCTCTTTTTACATTGCTTCACCACTCTCTTAACCTCTCTCTTTTTCTCCATATACTCTTCCCTCCTTTCATCACTTCTACTTTGTAAAAACTTCTCATATGCTAACTTTTTCTCCCTTACTACTCTCTTCACATCATCATTCCACCAATCGCTCCTCTTCCCTCCCACACCCACTTTCCTGTAACCACAAACTTCTGCTGAACACTCTAACACTACATTTTTAAACCTACCCCATACCTCTTCGACCCCATTGCCTATGCTCTCATTAGCCCATCTATCCTCCAATTGCTGTTTATATCTTACCCTAACTGCCTCCTCTTTTAGTTTATAAACCTTCACCTCTCTCTTCCCTGATGCTTCTATTCTCCTTGTATCCCATCTACCTTTTACTCTCAGTGTAGCTACAACTAGAAAGTGTTCTGATATATCTGTGGCCCCTCTATAAACATGTACATCCTGAAGTCTACTCAACAGTCTTTTATCTACCAATACATAATCCAACAAACTACTGTCATTTCGCCCTACATCATATATTGTATACTTATTTATCCTCTTTTTCTTAAAATATGTATTACCTATAACTAAACCCCTTTCTATACAAAGTTCAATCAAAGGGCTCCCATTATCATTTACACCTGGCACCCCAAACTTACCTACCACACCCTCTCTAAAAGTTTCTCCTACTTTGGCATTCAGATCCCCTACCACAATTACTCTCTCACTTGGTTCAAAGGCTCCTATACATTCACTTTACATCTCCCAAAATCTCTCTCTCTCCTCTGCATTCCTCTCTTCTCCATGTGCATACACGCTTATTATGACCCACTTCTCGCATCCAACCTTTACTTTAATCCACATAATTCTTGAATTTACACATTCATATTCTCTTTTCTCCTTCCATAACTGATCATTCAACATTACTGCTACCCCTTCCTTTGCTCTAACTCTCTCAGATACTCCAGATTTAATCCCATTGATTTCCCCCAACCGAAACTCCCCTACCCCCTTCAGCTTTGTTTCGCTTAGGGCCAGGACATCCAACTTCTTTTCATTCATAACATCAGCAATCATCTGTTTCTTGTCATCCGCACTACATCCACGCACATTTAAGCATCCCAGTTTTATAAAGTTTTTCTTCTTCTCTTTTTTAGTAAATGTCTACAGGAGAAGGGGTTACTAGCCCATTGCTCCCGGCATTTTAGTCGCCTCATACGACACGCATGGCTTACGGAGAAAAGATTCTTTTCCACTTCCCCATGGACAATAGAAGAAATAAAGAGGAACAAGAGCTATTTAGAAAAAGGAGAAAAACCTAGATGTATGTATATATATATGCATGTGCGTGTCTGTGAAGTGTGACCAAAGTGTAAGTAGGAGTAGCAAGATATCCCTGTTATCTAGCGTGTTTATGAGACAGAAAAAGAAACCAGCAATCCTACCATCATGCAAAACAGTTACAGGTTTCTGTTTCACAGTCATCTTTCAGGACGGTAGTACTTCCCTGGGTGGTTGCTGTCTACCAACCTACTACCTAGGTTTAATATTGTAATTAATAATTTAATGTAAAGCCTAGCTTTTTGTGAGTGGTAGGAAGTGGACATCGAGGGAGGTGCAGTCCTGCGACCTACTGTGACTTAAGTCCCACTCCCCTCGAAGGAGGTTCCTTGATGCTGGTGAGGGGCTCTTGGTCTAGGGAATCGAATCTGTGCTCCAGTTTCCTGAATTGAGCCTGAATACCTTCCATTCCTCCCCGTACAGGCGCTGTATAAGCCCTACGGGTTTAGAGCTCCCCATGATTATCATAATAATTAAGTCTACCAAAAATATATAAAACATGGGAGCAAGAGATAGTGCATAAAAAATGCAGAATGTCCATACCACAACAGACAACTCGAAACTATCTAGTCACCCACATGGTGCTAAGCCAGACCCATCCCCCAGTCATAGCACTAATACCCACAGTGCTAGTGCTGGTCCAGGCTCCCCCAGTCAAAGCACTAATACCCACAGTGGTGCTGGCCCAGGCCCAGCCCCCAGCCTTACTGCCAGCCGAGACTCTCCTAGGGACACTACCAAAACCACCACAAAAACAGTAAATATACAACCATCTAAAACCGTAAATATACAACCATCTAAAACCGTAAATATACAACCATCTAAAACCGTAAATATACAACCATCTAAAACCGTAAATATACAACCATCTAAAACCGTAAATATACAACCATCTAAAACCGTAAATATACAACCATCTAAAACCGTAAATATACAACCATCTAAAACCGTAAATATACAACCATCTAAAACCGTAAATATACAACCATCTAAAACCGTAAATATACAACCATCTAAACCCGTAAATATACAACCATCTAAAACCGTAAATATACAACCATCTAAAACCGTAAATATACAACCATCTAAAACCGTAAATATACAACCATCATTGCACAAGACCTTGGCCCACAGTACAGATGTTGGAGAGGAGTCTCCTCCGTCTTCCTCTACTGGGGAAAGTAGATGGAATCCAGGACGGGGTGGCCCTGGCTTGGATACTGAGGATTATAGTGCAGTCCCAGAACCTGCAGAAATTGACAACACACCTCCCAACAATTCTCAACCAAAGGTGAATTTGTGCAAATATTATGCTTGGGGCATCTGTAAGCATGGAATAACAGGGAAAAAAATGGGACATGCAACTTTGAGCATCCCAAAAAATGTAGCGACCTCCTGTCTAAAGGAGTGTGTCGTTCTTCTTCCTGTACTTTCTTTCACCCAAAAATGTGCCACTCCTCTGTCCTCCAGAAGCAGTGTTACAACATCGACTGCCCTGCATACCATCTAAAAGGGACCAGGAGGCACAGACCCCACAAGACAAACAATAGTAGCTACGACAACCCAACTCCAGGTGATTTTTTAGTGGCAGGAAACGGAAAAAGAAAATGGAAGGAAATAACAAAAATAGTCCATCACCTCGGAGCCTTGTTGGACTGGAGGCGCAGCCAGTGGCCACCCATGGCCCTCCAGAATTACAACTACTGATGCCAATAACAAAATCCCCGCAACAAACACAGAATACAACCTCGTTCATATTTGCTAATATACAGGCCCTTAAGCCATCCACCAACAACAAAATACCTTTTATCAGTGGACTTCTAGAGGAGTCTAATGCAATGTTTGCAGCCTTCACAGAGACTCACACAAAAGATCACTTTGACAGTGAAATATGGATAAGTGATTACAACCTTTCTAGATGCGACAGAAAAAACAGGCAACAAGGGAGGGTTGGCCTGTATGTCAAAAAAGTCCCTTATCTGCACGGAGTTGCTGAACACCACAAATGAGGTAGTTGAAGTTCTATCAATAAAGATCGAGAACCAAAACCTAGTCATTGTGGTTGTATACAAGCCACCAGATGCAACCTCACAACAGTTCAAGGAACAGCTACTGAAAATTGATTACTGTTTGGAAAATCTTCCAGCTCCATCCCCAAACATCTTACTGCTTGGTGATTTCAACCTAAGGCATACAAAATGGAAGAATGTAGCAAATAATGTTATAGCTGAAACAATCCCCGGAGGTAGCGCAGATGAAAGGTCACACACACATGAGCTACTAAGTCTCTGCAAAAAACACACCTTAAGCCAGCAGATAGTGGAGCCAACAAGACTAGAAAACACACTTGACCTTATCTTCACAAATAATGAAGACCTGATAAGAGACATAAGAATATCAAAAACAACTAATTCCGATCACAACCTAATCGAAGTCCAGACGTACATGCATAGGGGTCCTGATCAGCAGAATGCATGTACCTGTGAAGGTGTCTTCACAAAATACAACTTCAACAACAAGAACATCAACTGGGACCAGGTAAACCATGTCCTAAACGAAACATGTTGGGAAAATGTCTTAAATGACATGGATCCAAACCAGTGCCTTGAAAGGATCAACTTCCTGGCAGCCGAAGAATGTTCTAGACATATTCCCCTAAGAAAGAAGAAGAGCAGGAGTAAACTGGAGAGAGAAAGACGCTCCCTCTACAGAAGACGATGAAGAGTCACTGAGATCCTCAGGAGTGCTAGAATATCTGATACACGAAAGGAGGCGCTGACCAGGGAAGTGGAAACTATCGAACTTAAGTTAAATGACTCTTACAGGAACCAGGAGAGGCAGGAGGAGCTTAAAGCTATTAGTGAAATTGAAAGAAATTCAAAATATTTCTTTTCATATGCCAAAAAACAAGGCAAATACCACATCTAGTATCGGGCCCTCACTCAGACAGGATGGGACTTACACAGATGACAACAAGGAAATGAGTGAAATATTGAAATCCCAGTACGACTCTGTGTTTAGTGAACCACTAATTTCTTCATGAATGAGCCTCAAAACTCCATAAATGTATGCCAAATTTCCGACATTACCCTAACTCCGATAGATTTCGAAAAAGCCATTGACAACATGCCTATGCACTCAGCCCCGGGCCCAGACTCGTGGAACTCTGTTTTCATTAAGAACTGCAAGAAACCCCTCTCGCGTGCCCTAAGTACACTATGGAGGAGGAGCTTGGACATGGGTGAAATTCCACAGTCACTTAAAACAACGGATATAGCCCCACTCCATAAAGGTGGCAGCAAGGCATTAGCTAAGAACTATAGACCAATAGCTCTGACGTCCCACATCATAAAAATCTTTGAAAGAGTGCTAAGAAGCAGGATTGCAAATCATCTGAATTCCCTGTAGTGATACTGCTCCTGTGGGGAGCAGCAACAGGATAATACTGCACCACCTCTCGGGGCCCTTAACAACAACAACAGTTTGGTGTGTCATGGGCGCCAACACATGGTGTGTGATTCTCTTCTTTTATATCAATATATTAGTGATGCAGATTACATGGTGAGTTTAAATATGTGGCCTGTAGTTATAACTTTTCTCTTGACATATGCAAGACATCACCATCCCTGTAGAAGCAGTTATTAGATGTACTAGTCATTATATTTTGTTGTTGCAGAAGTACTATGAAGATTCTATGTTCAATAAAGCCTAGAGATAAGGCCTGTGTTTCTATCACAACAATTTATTGAACATAGAATCCTGGGCTACCTGGTGGTGATCCTGCGCTAGACTGTCACAACATGGAGCGTTTACTGAAACCTGAGAGGCTAGACTGTAACCCCAGCTTATCAACGGCTGCTCAGAAATGGAAGCACTGGTTTAAGACTTTCGAAAACTTCTTGGGAGCCCTTCCTAAAAAAGATCTAGATAAACTAAGTCTGCTTATCAATTTTGTGTCACCTAAGATATATGAGGCTATTTCTGAGTGTAATACCTATGAAGATGCTATCTAAACCCTCAAGTCTCAGTATATTAAACCTACAAATGAAATCTTTGCACGCTATCGCCTTGCAACTCGCCGCCAGCAGACTGATGAATCCTTAGAGGAATACCTTCAAGCACTGAAAATTTTAGGTAAGGACTGTCACTTCCAAGCAGTGACAGCTGCTCAGTATTGTGAAGAGTCCATCAGGGATGCTTTTATCAGTGGCCTGCAATCACCAATAATAAGGCACCGTTTATTGGAGAATAAAACTCTCGACTTAGCCACTGCCTTTGACCAGGCAAGAGCTCTAGATTCAGCCCTGAAGACTTCTGAAGTATACAGTACCACTCAGCCTTCTCGAGTTGTAAGTGCTGCAATTCCTGACCAAGACTCTTGCAATGAAGTTACTGTGGAACCTGCCTCAGTGACAGCAGCAGCAGGTACGGTGTGTTTCTTTTGTGGGTTTTCAAGACATCCACGTCTAAAGTGTCCTGCTCGTGAAGCAATGTGCCATAAATGCCACAAGAAAGGTCACTTTGCTAAAGTATGTCGTGCTAATGCATCAACAAGAGCTAGTGCCTCCACACATTCCAGTGATCATGTGACTCTAGCAACAGTGACTTCTGCAGCTACTCCAAATTCACTGTCAAAGGCAGTTGTGAAAGTATTCATCAAAGGAACAGAAGTAGATGGTCTTATTGATAGTGGCAGCTCAGAGAGTTTCATCAACCTTGACTTAGTTAAACGCCACTCCTTGACTGTACATCACTCATCAGGTACCGTTTCCATGGTATCAACATCTCTCTCTATTCAGACCTTAGGGTTTTGTAAGGTAAATCTCAGAGTTAATGGAAAGGATTATCAAGATGTACATTTAGCTATTCTGCCACAACTGTGCTCTGATGTTATCCTTGGTCAGGACTTTCAGAAGCTGCATGATAGTGTCACCTTAACATATGGAGATGAACTACCTCCTCTTGTTGTCTGTGGACTTAGCACTTTAAGGGTAGACCCACCAAAGCTGTTTGCAAATCTTACCGCGGATTGCCATCCTATATCAGCTAAGTCACGCCGCTATTCTTATGAGGATTGGATGTTCATTGAGAAAGAAACTCAGAGGCTGCTGAAGGAGGGTATTATAGAACCGAGTAATTCCCCTTGGCGTGCACAGGTTGTTGTTGTTAAGGATTATAGGAAACGGAGACTGGCTATCGATTACTCTGAGACAATCAACAAATTTACGCTTAATGGGTACCCTCTACCTCGAATTGATGATACAGTGAACAAAATTGCTCAGTACTATGTGTTTAGCACAATTGATCTACAGAGTACCTATCATCAAGTCCCTATAAGGAATGAAGATAAACCATACACAGCGTTTCAGGCTAGTGATGGCCTGTATCAGTTTACCAGAGTCCCTTTTGGAGTCACCAATGGGGTAGCCTGCTTCCAACGAATTATGGATTCACTCATTCAGGAAGAGCAACTCATGGGAACTTATGCGTATTTAGATAATGTTACCATTTGTGGCAAGACCCAGGAGGAACATGATGCAAACCTTGATAAGTTTTTGGAAGCCGCCAAGAAGAAAAATATCAGTTACAATGAGGAAAAGTGCGCTTTTTCAACTAAAAGGCTTAGCATCCTTGGTTATGTAGTGGAAGGAGGTTCAATATTCCCAGACCCTGAACGACTACGACCTCTACGGGAACTTCCAATGCCTCAAGACAAAAAGTCACTCCGAAGAACTCTTGGTCTCTTTGATTATTACTCACAATGGATCTACAACTATTCAAGTAAAGTCCGCCCATTGAGTGCTACCACATTTCCTGTGACAAAGGAAGCAGAAGCTGCTTTCCATACTCTCAAACAGGACATTGAAAACTCAGTAGTTCAAGCCATTGATGAGTCCCTACCATTCGAAGTGGAAACGGATGCA
Organism: Cherax quadricarinatus; assembly: GCF_038502225.1. Classification (NCBI taxonomy): domain Eukaryota; kingdom Metazoa; phylum Arthropoda; class Malacostraca; order Decapoda; family Parastacidae; genus Cherax; species Cherax quadricarinatus. Next base: position 18,615,184 of record NC_091374.1, read on the forward strand.
TCTGACATTGCCATTGCTGCAGTCTTATCTCAGGCAGGACGACCAGTAGCCTTCTTTTCGAGAACTTTTCAAGGATCAGAGAAGTGTTATGCTGCTGTAGAAAAGAAAGCCCAGGCCATAATAGAAGCAGTTCGCCACTGGAGGCATTATTTAACTGGTAGACATTTCACCATAAGGACTGACCAACGGTCCGTGGTGTATATGTTCGACAAGAAGCACAAAAGTAGGATAAAGAATGACAAGATATTAGGCTGGAGAATGGAACTATCGTGTTATGACTTTGATATTCTGTACCGACTGGGTCAAGAGAGCATCTCACCTGATGCATTCTCTAGGTCCCACTGTGGAGCAGCATGTCATGATTTGCAATCACTCTCAGCGCTCCACAAGGCTTTGTGTCACCCAGGAGTTACACGCCTGTACCATTTTGTCAAATCAAAGAACATGCCCTACTCAGTGGAAGATGTGCGACAAGTGATCAGAGCATGCAGAGTATGTGCAGAGTGCAAGCCAAACTTTCATCAGCCAGAGAAGACTCATCTCATAAAATCCACCCAGCCTTTCGAGAGACTGAATATAGATTTCAAAGGACCTCTACCAAGCATAAATCAGAATAGATATTTCCTTAACATAGTAGATGAATATTCAAGGTTTCCCTTTGTGTTCCCCTGTGCAAATATGACTGCTTTAACTGTTATTAGTTGTCTTTCACAGTTGTTCTCTATTTTTGGTATGCCAGCTTATATCCATTCAGACAGGGGATCCTCGTTCATGAGTAACGAACTTCAGGAGTTTGTGGCTAGCAAAGGTATTGCCTGCAGCAGAACAACAAGCTACAACCCTCAAGGCAATGGTCAAGTGGAGTGGTTCAATGGTACTATATGGAAGGCAGTTACAATGACATTGAAGTCGCGCAATCTACCTGTTGAACACTGGCAAACTGTCCTACCTGATGCTCTTCACTCTATTAGATCATTGCTGTGCACAGCTACTAATGCAACCCCTCATGAAAGACTATTCAACTATTCACGTCGTTCCTCTACGGGAGCCTCCGTGCCCACTTGGTTATGTCATCCTGGACCCGTTCTCCTGAAGAGTCACCGTAGGATGAACAAGACGGATCCTTTAGTGGAAGAGGTAGAGCTCCTGCAAGCTAATCTACATTACGCCCATATTCGCTACCAAAATGGTGAAGAGACTACAGTATCTATAAGACATTTAGCCCCAGTTGAAATCCCCACTAGTGTGGAATCTCAAGATACACCAATAGATGTGAAAGATGCTTCGTTTTCTCCTGGAAAGCCCCTTGAGACTATTCCTACAGAAATAGAGGATTCTGCTCCAGCAGTTAGTCAAACCCCGCTGGAAAATATTGAACCTGGTGAAGAGGCTCAAGAGCTACGAAGGTCGGGACGTGTATGTCGCCCACCTAACAGTTTGGGAGATTACTGTCTCTGATATTTTAGAAGGGGGAGATTGTAGTGATACTGCTCCTGTGGGGAGCAGCAACAGGATAATACTGCACCACCTCTCGGGGCCCTTAACAACAACAACAGTTTGGTGTGTGTCATGGGCGCCAACACATGGTGTGTGATTCTCTTCTTTTATATCAACATATTAGTGATGCAGATTACATGGTGAGTTTAAATATGTGGCCTGTAGTTATAACTTTTCTCTTGACATATGCAAGACATCACCATCCCTGTAGAAGCCATTATTAGATGTACTAGTCATTATATTTTGTTGTTGCAGAAGTACTATGAAGATTCTATGTTCAATAAAGCCTAGAGATAAGGCCTGTGTTTCTATCACAACATTCCCAAAATCTACACAATCCAGGGCAACATGGGTTCAGGGCAGGTCGCTCCTGCCTCTCACAACTACTGGATCACTATGACATGGCCTTGGATGCACTGGAAGAAAATCAGAATGCAGATGTAATATACACAGACTTTGCAAAAGCATTTGACAAATGTGATCATGGCGTAATAGCCCATAAAATACGTGCTAAAGGAATAACTGGGAAAGTGGGGAGATGGATCTTCAACTTCCTAACAAATCCAACACAAAGAGTAGTGGTCAACAGAGTTAAATCGGAGGCTGCCATAGTGAAGAGCTCTGTTCTACAAGGCACAGTACTCGCCCCCATCTTATTCCTTATCCTCATATCAGACATAGACAGAGATATACACCACAGCACCATATCATCCTTTGCGGATGATACTAGGATTTGCATGAGGCTGTCATCTGCTGAGGACGCGGTTAACCTCCAAGAAGATATAAACAAAGTTTTCCAGTGGGCAACGGTAAACAATATGAAGTTCAATGAGGACAAATTCCAACTACTCCGTTATGGAAAACTGGAGGAGATAATAACTAGAACAGAGTATACTACTGACTCCGGCCATACAATAGAGCGGAAAAATAATGTAAGGGACCTGGGAGTAGTAATGTCTGAGGATCTCACTTTCAAGGATCACAACAGTGCCACGATCGCACGTGCAAAGAAAATGATAGGATGGATAATGAGAACTTTCAAAACGAGAGATGCCAAGCCATTGATGATCCTTTTCAAATCACTTGTTCTCTCTAGGCTGGAATACTGCTCTACATTAACATCTCCATTCAAAGCAGATGAAATTGCAGATCTAGAGAGTGTACAGAGATCCTTTACTGCACGTATAAGTTCTGTCAAGCACCTTAACTACTGGGAACGCTTGGAAGCACTTGACTTGTACTCGTTGGAACGCAGGAGGGAGAGATATATCATAATCTACACTTGGAAAATCTTGGAAGGAATGGTCCCAAATCTGCACACAGAAATCACTCCCTACGAAATTAAAAGACTGGGCAGGCGATGCAAAATGCCCCCAATAAAAAGTAGGGGCGCCATTGGTACACTAAGGGAAAACACCATAAGTGCCCGGGGCCCAAAACTGTTCAACAGCCTCCCATCAAGCATTAGGGGAATTACCAATAAACCCCTGGCTGCCTTCAAGAGAGAGCTGGACAGATACCTAAAGTCAGTGCCGGATCAGCCGGGCTGTGGCTCGTACGTTGGACTGCGTGCGGCCAGCAGTAACAGCCTAGTTGATCAGGCCCTGATCCATCGGGAGGCCTGGTCATGGACCGGGCCGCGGGGGCGTTGATCCCCGGAATAACCTCCAGGTATCTCACCCAAATTACTTGCACATAATAATTTACCTTGTAAACTTCATGCAGGTAATTTCCTCACACAATAATAATAAAAATTCACACCTGGGAAGGGTGGAAACATTAGGTGTGTTTCCTTTCACTTGTTGTCACCTTCACCTGGCAAGTAAGTAGGTACCTGGGTGTTAGTCGACTGGTGTGGGTCGCATCCCGGGGGACAAGATAAGATAAGATTTCGTTCGGATTTTTAACCCCGGAGGGTTAGCCACCCAGGATAACCCAAGAAAGTCAGTGCGTCATCGAGGACTGTCTAACTTATTTCCATTGGGGTCCTTAATCTTGTCCCCCAGGATGCGACCCACACCAGTCGACTAACACCCAGGTACCTATTTGTTGCTAGGTGAACAGGACAACGGGTGTAAGGAAACGTGTCGAATGTTTCCACCCACCGGGAATCGAACCCGGGCCCTCCGTGTGTGAAGCGGGAGCTTTAGCCACCAGGCCACCGGACCCAATAAGTTATCCTGGGTGGTTAACCCTCTGGGGTCAAAAATTCGAACAAAATTTTGTCTCTTATGTGTGTTTATCTACATGACTTCGACTACAATCCTGCACGAACATCAGCATCGTTATTATTATTATTATAATCAAGGGGAAGCGCTAAACCCGGAGGATTATACAGCACCTGGGGGGATGTGGAAGGCATTCAGGCTTAATTTGGGGAACTGGAGCACAGATCCAATTCCCTAAACCAAGAGCCCCTGACCAACATCAAGGAACCTTCCTTGAGGGGTACATCAGCATCAGCTTCTCATCCTTCATACTGTACTGTTAAATGTGTCACCTACACCTGCAGCAGACATTCTCCTCACAACACAAGTACTACCACAAAATGGTTATCATCATAACCATAATAATTAAAGAGGTGGACCGGTAAGCCAGTGGAAGGCCTCGGTCAGATGACCAAAAGCTCCAGTGGCAGGTTTTCATATGACTAAGACCCGCGTCAAGAAACACTTGCCCGGTGGCTAAAGCTCCCGCTTCACACACGGAGGGCCCGGGTTCGATTCCCGGCGGGTGGAAACATTTCAACACGTTTCCTTACACCTGTTGTCCTGTTCACCTAGCAGCAAACAGGTACCTGAGTATTAGTCGACTGGTGTGGGTCGCATCCTGGGGGATAAGATTGAGGACCCCAATGGAAATAAGTTACAGTCCTCGATGACGCACTGACTTTCTTGGGTTATCCTGGGTGGCTAACCCTCCAGGGTTAAAACTCCGAACGAACTCTTATCTTATCTTACCTGACAACTCTCTCCAGGACTTTTTCCAGGACTGACAAACCTTACCTAACCAAACTCCAACACAAATTCCTTATCTCTGCTATGCCTTTACCACTTCACGTCGACTTTACCAATGATTCTAATCCATACCTACCCTTTGCTTACCTCTGTTACTGCATTAGTGATGTGTTATCTAGCAGTGTTGTGTTGGCTAGCAGTGGTGTATTGTCTATCAGTGTTGTTTGGTGGCAGTGAGTGAACAACATAAGCTAGCGGCCAGCAATAACAGCCTGGTTGATTAGACCCTGATCCACCATGAGGCCTGGTCTCAGACCGGACCGTGGGGGCGTTGACCCCCCAAAACCCTCTCCAGGTAAACTCCAGCCGCTGGGTGAGAGGCCACCTGACTGGTAGTGCTGCTTCTCACACGGTGTAGGGAAGCAGTAGGAAGCCACGTCTGGTGTTGTACACACGGCGTGGCTTAACTCTGGCTCTGGAGCAGTGATGAGTGCCACCATGTGTGTGTTGCTGGCACTGTGGGTCCACGGTTCCCTGGGAACCGCCAGCAGTGCCACCCCATACCCAGGTACTACCCCACCTCCTCAGGTTACCGTGGCAGTGAAGGTCTTGAGGCAGAATACCACAGCGGAGACCAGTAATAAGAGTTCTTCATTGGGCACTGTGCCCCACGAGGGGCATACAACCCAGGGTACCACAGAAGTGGCACAGCGGGAGAGCACTCCCTCCATCACCGTCCCACGAACTACCTCCACCTCCCCGCCTCTGCCCATTGTCACCATCACCAGTCGCTTGTTGTATGATGGACGGCAGGAGGTGGGCGAGGAGGATATGGGCACCAGCAGGTCCCTGGCTCACGACCCAGTGCCCAAGAACCTGCAGTTCGAGGCAGTGCCCGAGGGCGAACCCTACACCACGGACACCACCCACACCACGCCCACACTCCTAGCATGGGCGGGCGCCCTCATTACTTCACTCCAGCCAACCCACTTTCCCTTTGGTAAGTAAGACTTATCAAGGTTTCTTGGTCTAGAGAACTGAAGCCACAAATCCCCTTCCTTGAATCAAACTTGATTACCACCCATTCCCCAAGTGCTGATGATCCTTATGGATTTAGCGCTTCTTCGTGAATGAAATAATTCTCATTATTAGTAGGTAAAGGCGTTCCTTAATGTCAATAACGTGGGAAATAATAATAATAATAATAATAATAATAATAATAATAATAATAATAATAATAATAATAATAATATCTATATTTCTAGAAGTACATATACAAGGTATATATACAGTCCTAGCTGACATCAATGACATACTACTGTACAAAAAGCCGCTTGTTATGCTGAGCATTTCGGTCAAATTAGGCCAATTTTGTCCCAGGATGCGACCCACACCAGTTGACTAACACCCAGGTACTCATTTTACTGATGGGTGAACAGGGACAGCAGGTCTTATGGAAACACGACCTGTTTTCCAGCCGTACTGGGGATCGACCCCCCGGACCTGTGTGAGCTGAGTGCTCTAGCAATCGAGCTACGGGAGCTCAGAAGCTAGTCTGTCTTGTGGTCAGTGGACGGAGAATCAACCTCGTGTATGTTAATTTGAAGTATTTTGGGGGGGACTGAATTTTGACTCTGCTAATTTTCCAAATTTACAGATTTTTTTTTTTACCAAATGGGACTCTTAAAAAAATAATTAAATAATTTTTTCCTTAAGAGAACTGTAGTGAATTTTAAATATAACTGGAATATAAAAACTGAGAAATATTGAAAACTAACGTTTTATATCGATTTTAGTTTTCCACGAGTTTAGTGAAGCATCAAACACCAGACAGATTCGTAATGCTTGAATATATTTCCCGATAGCGTTTTATTTCCTACTACTTTAACTTCCTTCACGATTTTGCTTTATAATTTCAGGATGTCTTAGCCTATCGAATTAACATTTTCAACCCGTGTCAACTAAGTGAAGACACTCGTGGAACAACTGAAGAGTGTAGATGCACTCTCGTCAGTGTTGTATACCTGGAGAGAGTTCCGGAGGTCAACGCCCCCCCCGGCCCGGTCTGTGACCAGGCCTAAAGACCATTCCTGAAATTGGTTTCCATGAGACAACTCTAGGAAGCTGTCTTTTTTCATCGGCTTCAAAATTTCAGCACTCGTTTATCCTGCTTAGAAGTTCGGCATTGCTAAGGAATACATAGCTCAGTGGTATTTTATATGCGAGTTTTAGCAGCCTAGGATTGCACGGTGCAGTAATATTTTGTCTTGTTATTTTATTCATTTTACTCTAATATGATTATATATTCAGTGTTTGTTTATATTGGACTGTACAATGCGCAATTAAACTGGTTGATTGATTTCAGATTATTGTAATGGTTATTATAATCATGGGGTAGCGCTAAACCCGTAGGGATTATACAGCGCCTGTGGGAGAGATGGAAGGTATTCAGGCTCAATTCAGGGAACTGGAACAGAGATCCAGTTCCCTAGATCAAGAGTCCTCACCAGCATCCAGGAACCTCCCTTGAGGGGTTATTGACTCAGAGTTAACTGACGCTCCCAGCCCCTAGTAGAAACCTCTACCACAGTCACTCTAGTCTTCAACCCTTATGAAGTCCTCTCCTCGTAAGATTCATACCTCTTCGCCATCTACCTTTCACACCTTTTCGTCCACTTCCATAGCCTTCTCCAGCTGTGCCTTCAGACGCTCAAAACTCCAGTGGTCACAACCTCCTGTCCTTTCCCGTTGCACATTTTGTAGCAGTGTGCCTCATACACTGACTCGTACATATGTGAGAGCTGGAGAAATACATTCACTCCCACATACTTCCAATACCCTATCTGTACCCACAGTCCCACACAGACCCGTCTATACTTTTTCCTATCTTGGTAGCTGCCACTGGGTCTTCTCTCGCTGTTTCATCTTCCTCTTCTACCTTTTGCATTACTCTACCTGTCACCTTCCTGACTACAGAAACGATGAGTCTATATCAGTTTTTATCGAAAAGATAATCCCCGCAATGGACCATGACAAATACTCAGTTAAACAAACCATACCACGGGTGGGGTTTGAACGCTATATTTTCAACCCGTGGTATGGTTTACAACCGTGTCATTACGATTTCGTGAGTCTTGTTACTCAGTTAATCCCGTCGAGGTTTCTCATGTCATTCAGTCCTAAATGTAAGCGTATACCATCCGACACTAGCTTCGACAATATATCATCTTCACATTCTCACCCTTCACAACCCCCCCCCCCCTCACACACAACAAACACACACACACACACCTGCAGCTTGTCTCCAGTTACCCATAACTCCTCCTATTCCATGTGCTAATACTTTCTTTATTAGTCTCCTGTGTTAAGCTTTATCAAAGACCTTACTGAAGTCCATATATAGAGTATCATACTCTTTTTCATGGTCTGCCCACTGAAATACCGTAGTGAAAATTTTAGTAAATCTGTAAGGCAAGAACGCCCTTCTGGAAAACCACGTTGAACTTCTAAATAAAGAGAATGAACAGCCTCTTATAAGTTAGTGTTATCAGTGAACCAGGACGCACTCTAACTCATGAAACAAAAGAATAAAACTCTGAGAAAATGACAAGCGAAAATCTTGGCTAATAGCTCTTCATCACTTCGCCTATGTCAGCAGTACTCCACCTGACAATGCTGTCACCAAGCCTTACATTCTGGTCACTAATTCCTTTATTCCAGAAGCTCATGTGCATGTATAGCCTCAATATATATGCTCTCCATTTCTAAAAATTTCCAAGGGAGCCAAAAAGTTTCCAGGAAGGGCGGTAAAGCATCCACATAGCTCCCCTTGGATGCAGACATGATAAAAATAACTTTTTTCCAGTGTTCACTGTATCTGTACAATCTGGAAAAAAAGTACGAAAGTTAGAGTGGCAAGTACTGTGCAGATCTTGCCCCAGAGCTCTTTCAGTATGAATAATTAGACACATGTGCAACATCTGGGTATCCTGGCTTGTATATGTTTCGCCATCCAATGGCTTGGCTTCAAAGCTGGCGTTTCTTAGCGGAAGGTTTTAATTAGATTTGAGCTGTATGTCGTGGTTTACCATTTTTTAAGAAATTTGTATATTAGTGTTACGTGATAGCTTGTGAATGTCTCTTTTGATTAGCTTCATATCTTCAACGCTAATATTTAACTTCATAAAAAAACTTATGAAGCACTCTGCACTATTCCAATTGCATGCATTCAGGTAGAGGGGTTATGCAACACGGGGATTCCTTTCGCAGATCGCGCAGCGACCGAAAAACATCCATTTTTTTTCCGCTTTCCGTTAACACCTACCTTACTTTCCCCCCTCCATGCGAGGTTTCCACGATTAAAGCCCTTCCCTCTTCATGCCGGAAGCCTCCCTACAAACTCGCACTCTCTTGAACGCTTTCAGTCATTTACATTGAGCAGTTCATTGAGACGTCTAGGAATATTGTATATTATACCAACTTTCCCAGGTGAAGAAGGCCTGCCTCTTATTCTTTAAAATGCAGTTTGAAATTTAAAGGGTTTTATACAATAGGCATCGTCTTCGACTATCTTCTCACAAGCAATAATGCTGTTGCATGGGTTGGCCTGATGAAGTTGAATGCTCTAAGCAAGCCTACTTGCTGGGAATATTTGCATATTTGTCAGTAGAATTAGTAGGGATAGTGGTGATTTGGGGGTGGTGTGGGTGGTGGTATGGGAGTGGTATGGGTGGTGTGGGTGGCAGCCGACAAACATGGACGTGTTACTGCTACATAAGAACATTACCGCACTTGCCAGGTTTCCCCGGGGGTACACAATCGTGTCTGGAATACAATGTCTACTTGTCTCTTGAGTCTACTTTCTCGTCTCTCCCCTCACCCTAACACGTGTTACAAACAAATGTTCTATCTACTTCCGTCATGTTCTAAATAACTTAGTCGATGATAATTCTACGACAGCACTTTATAGAAGTAAGTAAGTAAGTAAGTTTATTCAGGTATACACAAATACAGTTACATAGAATTATCATACATAGCAGCATGTGTGTAGAGAACCTAGGATAACCCAAAAAAGTCAGACAGAGTGACTTATTTCCATTGGGGTCCTTTTACCTTATTATTATAGTATAAAGGTTATAATATTTTCTTATTATTCTACAATGAAGATAACATAACAGAATTATTATTATTATAACAAAAAAGAAGCGCTAAGCCACAAGGGCTATACAGCGCACTTTATAGAAGACTCACACACATCCTGTCTCGTGTCAAGGGAAACAGGGCGATGCAAATGACATCCTGCCGACAGCAACGAAGAGACAGGTTGAAGAATAAGCTTCATAGAGCTTTATCAAATCATGCGGATGAATTGGTAAAGCTCTACACCGAGGGAAAGGTTGTCCAAAAAGTGTTTCGGAAATGGTTTTTCTTCATGGGTAACAGGTGAAATATTATGTAATGTTATCTAAGGAGGCTGTGTGTATTCTGCATATCACACATGAAAAAAAAATCCCTGTTAAACCACAAGTTGGATGTTTTGGTCAGTCCTGGATCATTATCAAATATTGACTTAATAATCCAGAACGGATCGAACCGTCGCCTAGTTTCCTCCCCAAACAGGGTGTTAATTGTGAATCACTGAGGTCGGGTCTCACCGAGTCTTGGAACAACCCTACCTGTAACACCTGCGAAAATCTATGTATATCTCACATAAGATTTGCAGCAAATTTTTCACTAAGGTTAGGTTCTCTGTTCATAATATCTTTATTTCTACAAGTATATGTACAAGGTATACAGTCCATAGCTGACATCAATGATATATTACTATATAGATAGCCGATTGTTATACTGAGCATTTCGGGCAAATTATGTCAGTTTTGTCCCAGGATGCGACCCACACCAGTCCACTAACTCCCAGGTACCCATTCTATACCGATGGGTGAACAGTGATAACCGGTGTAAAGAAACACGCCCAATGTTTCCACCTCGCTAGGAATTGAACCCAGACGCACCAATTATACTGGAGAAAAAAAACTATTAAAAGATAAAGACGATAACATGTACAGTGAGAAGAAAAAACTGTCAGTTGCAGAGGACAGTAGACATAATTACGCCACATATTCACTGTTTCAGGTGTTTTCATAAGTCAACCTTTTGATTGTCTTTACAACAGTGACACGATGACTGAGGTTAAAAGGGGCTATGGTGACGCCTGTGTCCAGACTTACTGAGGAGTCTGTGATATGATGCTGGCTCCAAGATTTTGCTAACAGCGATCTACTTTTAACTATTAAAGATTTTTATATGGACTGTGAGAGGGTTAAATAGTTAAATCAATACATAAATCTTCTACAGAGTCGTAAAAATTATTAATATTTATGAAAAGGTTATGTAGCCTGAAGCATTATTAAATAAGTACACAAAGGCTTCATAATGGCCTAAAGTGCTATTAAATACATATTTAAATATACTACAAAGCTTCATGCACTATCAGTAGCGTGCAAAAATGTTCTGTAATTAAAAAAACTAAAATATTCTTACAAAAGCTTCAATACACACATTAATACACAAACAGCAATATTCAGTTCCAATATTATTAAATATACAAAGATCTTGCACAAGAACATATATTAAAAAATACAAACTTTCAACAGGAATCCTAGTTATACATGTTGACAAACGTTTACAGTGCCTCGTGACTCAAGAAATCGTAATGACACGATTGCAAACAAACCATACCTCCGGCCGGGATTGAACCCGCGGTCATAGTCTAAAAACTTCAGCCCGTCGCGTTAGCCACTAGACCAGCTAGCCACGATAAGATTCATCCAACTAGGTATATTTCTACACCATAGGAAGTGAAGGGACTTGAGCTAGAGTTCGTCACGGCCACGCTAGCTGGAGATTCGTCTGTAAAAACTTGCATTTGTGGTCACAGAGGTGCCTGTGCTAACCTTCCTATGGTGTAGAAATATACCTAGTTGGATGAATCTTATTGTGGCTAGCTGGTCTAGTGGCTAACGGGACGGGCTGGAGTTTTGAGACTCTATGACCGCGGGTTCAATCCCGGCCGGAGGTATGGAAACGTTTACAGTCACGAGTATAATAATATCTTCATTACTACTTGTACAAGGTATACAGTCCATAGCTGACATTAATGACATACTACTATATAGAAAGCTGCTTGTTATGTTGAGCATTTCTGGCACATTAGGTCAGTGTCCCAGGATGCGACCCACACCAGTCCACTAACACCCAGGATGCGACCCACACCAGTCCACTAACACCCAGGATGCGACCCACACCAGTCCACTAACACCCAGGATGCGACCCACACCAGTCCACTAACACCCAGGATGCCACCCACACCAGTCCACTAACACCCAGGATGCGACCCACACCAGTCCAGTAACACCCAGGATGCGACCCACACCAGTCCACTAACACCCAGGATGCGACCCACACCAGTCCACTAACACCCAGGATGCGACCCACACCAGTTCACTAACACCCAAGATGCGACCCACACCAGTCCACTAACACCCAGGATGCGACCCACACCAGTTCACTAACACCCAGGATGCGACCCACACCAGTCCACTAACACCCAGGATGCGACCCACACCAGTCCACTAACACCCAGGATGCGACCCACACCAGTCCACTAACACCCAGGATGCGACCCACACCAGTCCACTAACACCCAGGATGCGACCCACACCAGTCCACTAACACCCAGGATGCGACCCACACCAGTCCACTAACACCCAGGATGCGACCCACACCAGTCCACTAACACCCAGGATGCGACCCACACCAGTTCACTAACACCCAAGATGCGACCCACACCAGTCCACTAACACCCAGGATGCGACCCACACCAGTCCACTAACACCCAGGATGCGACCCACACCAGTCCACTAACACCCAGGATGCGACCCACACCAGTCCACTAACACCCAGGTACTTATTTTAATGATGGGTGAACATGGACAACCGGTGTGTAGAAAGTTTCTGTACATTGAGAAGTGTATTGCTCTCAGCGTATATTCACTGATTTTACTTTAATTCCTATTTTAGGGATTAAAGTATTCTTGTCTGATTGTGAACAGGTCACAATCAGACTACACGATTGTCTTAATGACAATCGTGTAGTCAATAGGCTCTAAACACCATTAACTAACTAGGCTCTGGTGGCTAACACTCTCGCTTCACACGGCGAGGGTCTGGGTTCGATTCCCAGCCAGAGTAGAAACATTGGGCGTGTTTCTTTCCACCTGTAGTCTGTTCCCCATCAAATAAGATGGGTACCTGGGCGTTAGTGGGCGGGTGTGGGTCGCATCCTGGGTGTTAGTGGACTGGTGTGGGTCGCATCCTGGGTGTTAGTGGACTGGTGTGGGTCGCATCCTGGGTGTTAGTGGACTGGTGTGGGTCGCATCCTGGGTGTTAGTGGACTGGTGTGGGTCGCATCCTGGGTGTTAGTGGGCTGGTGTGGGTAGCATCCTGGGTGTTTGTGGACTGGTGTGGGTCACATCCTGGGTGTTAGTGGACTGGTGTGGGTCGCATCCTGGGTGTTAGTGGACTGGTGGGTCACATCCTGGGTGTTAGTGGACTGGTGGGTCAGATCCTGGGTGTGAGTGGACTGGTGGGTCACATCCTGGGTGTTATTGGACTGGTGGGTCACATCCTGGGTATTAGTGGACTGGTGGGTCACATCCTGGGTGTTAGTGGACTGGTGGGTCACATCCTGGGTGTTAGTGGACTGGTGTGGGTCGCATCCTTGGTGTTAGTGGACTGGTGTGGGTCGCATCCTGGGTGTTAGTGGACTGGTGTGGGTCACATCCTGGGTGTTAGTGGACTGGTGTGGGTCACATCCTGGGTGTTAGTGGACTGGTGTGGGTCACATCCTGGGTGTTAGTGGACTGGTGTTGGTCACATCCTGGGTGTTAGTGGACTGGTGTGGGTCGCATCGTGGGTGTTAGTGGACTGGTGTGGGTCACATCCTGGGTGTTAGTGGACTGGTGTGGGTCACATCCTGGGTGTTAGTGGACTGGTGTGGGTCACATCCTGGGTGTTAGTGGACTGGTGTGGGTCACATCCTGGGTGTTAGTGGACTGGTGTGGGTCACATCCTGGGTGTTAGTGGACTGGTGTGGGTCACATCCTGGGTGTTAGTGGACTGGTGTGGGTCACATCCTGAGTGTTAGTGGACTGGTGTGGGTCACATCCTGGGTGTTAGTGGACTGGTGTGGGTCACATCCTGGGTGTTAGTGGACTGGTGTGGGTCACATCCTGGGTGTTAGTGGACTGGTGTGGGTCACATCCTGGGTGTTAGTGGACTGGTGTGGGTCACATCCTGGGTGTTAGTGGACTGGTGTGGGTCACATCCTGGGTGTTAGTGGACTGGTGTGGGTCACATCCTGGGTGTTAGTGGACTGGTGTGGGTCACATCCTGGGTGTTAGTGGACTGGTGTGGGTCACATCCTGGGTGTTAGTGGACTGGTGGGTCACATCCTGGGTGTTAGTGGACTGGTGTGGGTCACATCCTGGGTGTTAGTGGACTGGTGTGGGTCACATCCTGGGTGTTAGTGGACTGGTGTGGGTCACATCCTGGGTGTTAGTGGACTGTTGTGGGTCACATCCTGGGTGTTAGTGGACTGGTGTGGGTCACATCCTGGGTGTTAGTGGACTGGTGTGGGTCACATCCTGGGTGTTAGTGGACTGGTGTGGGTCACATCCTGGGTGTTAGTGGACTTGTGGGTCACATCCTGGGTGTTAGTGGACTGGTGTGGTTCACATCCTGGGTGTTAGTGGACTGTTGTGGGTCACATCCTGGGTGTTAGTGGACTGGTGTGGGTCACATCCTGGGTGTTAGTGGACTGTTGTGGGTCACATCCTGGGTGTTAGTGGACTGGTGTGGGTCACATCCTGGGTGTTAGTGGACTGGTGTGGGTCACATCCTGGGTGTTAGTGGACTGGTGTGGGTCACATCCTGGGTGTTAGTGGACTGGTGTGGGTCACATCCTGGGTGTTAGTGGACTGGTGTGGGTCACATCCTGGGTGTTAGTGGACTGGTGTGGGTCACATCCTGGGTGTTAGTGGACTGGTGTGGGTCACATCCTGGGTGTTAGTGGACTGTTGTGGGTCACATCCTGGGTGTTAGTGGACTGGCGGGTCACATCCTGGGTGTTAGTGGACTGGTGTGGGTCACATCCTGGGTGTTAGTGGACTGGTGTGGGTCACATCCTGGGTGTTAGTGGACTGTTGTGGGTCACATCCTGGGTGTTAGTGGACTGTTGTGGGTCACATCCTGGGTGTTAGTGGACTGGTGTGGGTCACATCCTGGGTGTTAGTGGACTGTTGTGGGTCACATCCTGGGTGTTAGTGGACTGTTGTGGGTCACATCCTGGGTGTTAGTGGACTGGTGTGGGTCACATCCTGGGTGTTAGTGGACTGTTGTGGGTCACATCCTGCGTGTTAGTGGACTGGTGTGGGTCACATCCTGGGTGTTAGTGGACTGTTGTGGGTCACATCCTGGGTGTTAGTGGACTGGTGTGGGTCATCCTGGGACACTGACCTAATGTGCCAGAAATACTCAATCATAACAAGGTGCTTCCTATATCGTAATATATCATTAGTGTCAGCTATGGTCTGTATACCTTGACTGGAAACGAGTATCTAATTCGCTGAACTCGTCTGGATACAACTAAGTACCCCACTGTGTCGGGAAGGCTCCGTTGACTTTGCCGTACCTCAATCCAAGCGAATTAATACCAGTTTTCCGGTAACTCGCGCGTCGCGGCCGTCCTCGATGGACTCTCAGCTTCAACTGATCTCGCTGGGGTTCTTAACTGACTTTATTCGAATTTTGAACTGTCAACTCTCTAACTAATTCTACTATAGTAAACCTAATCCTACCTATTTTATGTGTTAATAATTCCTACGAAATTTTACTACTTTGTGTATTTACGTAACATATTACATATTAGTAATACGTACAAGTGTTGTGTAAGTTATGTTAAGGGTTCGTAAAATTTGTTAACTATGAACGTCTCGTGGAATTAGTTCCCATAATGACCCTGATGGGTTTAGCGTTTTTTTTATTCTTTAATAATCATTGAAATATAATATGTGATTTTTGTGCGTGATTGTTGTAAACAACACTTTAAGAATTTTTTTTTAAATAATTTTTATTACACACGAATTACCAATATATATGAATCCAAGTTGTCATAATGAACGACTGTCACGGATTATGCACAAGAACCGTGGTCCTGGCACGAAGCTGGTCCAGTGCTGTAACACAAGAACCGTGGTCCTGGCACGAAGCTGATCCAGTGCTGTAACACAAGAACCGTGGTCCTGGCACGAAGCTGATCCAGTGCTGTAACACAAGAACCGTGGTCCTGGCACGAAGCTGATCCAGTGCTGTAACACAAGAACCGTGGTCCTGGCACGAAGCTGATCCAGTGCTGTAACACAAGAACCGTGGTCCTGGCACGAAGCTGGTCCAGTGCTGTAACACAAGAACCGTGGTCCTGGCACGAAGCTGATCCAGTGCTGTAACACAAGAACCGTGGTCCTGGCACGAAGCTGATCCAGTGCTGTAACACAAGAACCGTGGTCCTGGCACGAAGCTGATCCAGTGCTGTAACACAAGAACCGTGGTCCTGGCACGAAGCTGGTCCAGTGCTGTAACACAAGAACCGTGGTCCTGGCACGAAGCTGATCCAGTGCTGTAACACAAGAACCGTGGTCCTGGCACGAAGCTGATCCAGTGCTGTAACACAAGAACCGTGGTCCTGGCACGAAGCTGATCCAGTGCTGTAACACAAGAACCGTGGTCCTGGCACGAAGCTGGTCCAGTGCTGTAACACAAGAACCGTGGTCCTGGCACGAAGCTGGTCCAGTGCTGTAACACAAGAACCGTGGTCCTGGCACGAAGCTGGTCCAGTGCTGTAACACAAGAACCGTGGTCCTGGCACGAAGCTGGTCCAGTGCTGTAACACAAGAACCGTGGTCCTGGCACGAAGCTGATCCAGTGCTGTAACACAAGAACCGTGGTCCTGGCACGAAGCTGATCCAGTGCTGTAACACAAGAACCGTGGTCCTGGCACGAAGCTGATCCAGTGCTGTAACACAAGAACCGTGGTCCTGGCACGAAGCTGATCCAGTGCTGTAACACAAGAACCGTGGTCCTGGCACGAAGCTGATCCAGTGCTGTAACACAAGAACCGTGGTCCTGGCACGAAGCTGATCCAGTGCTGTAACACAAGAACCGTGGTCCTGGCACGAAGCTGATCCAGTGCTGTAACACAAGAACCGTGGTCCTGGCACGAAGCTGATCCAGTGCTGTAACACAAGAACCGTGGTCCTGGCACGAAGCTGATCCAGTGCTGTAACACAAGAACCGTGGTCCTGGCACGAAGCTGATCCAGTGCTGTAACACAAGAACCGTGGTCCTGGCACGAAGCTGATCCAGTGCTGTAACACAAGAACCGTGGTCCTGGCACGAAGCTGATCCAGTGCTGTAACACAAGAACCGTGGTCCTGGCACGAAGCTGATCCAGTGCTGTAACACAAGAACCGTGGTCCTGGCACGAAGCTGATCCAGTGCTGTAACACAAGAACCGTGGTCCTGGCACGAAGCTGATCCAGTGCTGTAACACAAGAACCGTGGTCCTGGCACGAAGCTGATCCAGTGCTGTAACACAAGAACCGTGGTCCTGGCACGAAGCTGATCCAGTGCTGTAACACAAGAACCGTGGTCCTGGCACGAAGCTGATCCAGTGCTGTAACACAAGAACCGTGGTCCTGGCACGAAGCTGATCCAGTGCTGTAACACAAGAACCGTGGTCCTGGCACGAAGCTGATCCAGTGCTGTAACACAAGAACCGTGGTCCTGGCACGAAGCTGATCCAGTGCTGTAACACAAGAACCGTGGTCCTGGCACGAAGCTGATCCAGTGCTGTAACACAAGAACCGTGGTCCTGGCACGAAGCTGATCCAGTGCTGTAACACAAGAACCGTGGTCCTGGCACGAAGCTGATCCAGTGCTGTAACACAAGAACCGTGGTCCTGGCACGAAGCTGGTCCAGTGCTGTAACACAAGAACCGTGGTCCTGGCACGAAGCTGGTCCAGTGCTGTAACACAAGAACCGTGGTCCTGGCACGAAGCTGATCCAGTGCTGTAACACAAGAACCGTGGTCCTGGCACGAAGCTGATCCAGTGCTGTAACACAAGAACCGTGGTCCTGGCACGAAGCTGATCCAGTGCTGTAACACAAGAACCGTGGTCCTGGCACGAAGCTGATCCAGTGCTGTAACAAGAACCGTGGTCCTGGCACGAAGCTGATCCAGTGCTGTAACACAAGAAACGTGGTCCTGGCACGAAGCTGATCCAGTGCTGTAACAAGAACCGTGGTCCTGGCACGAAGCTGGTCCAGTGCTGTAACACAAGAACCGTGGTCCTGGCACGAAGCTGGTCCAGTGCTGTAACAAGAACCGTGGTCCTGGCACGAAGCTGATCCAGTGCTGTAACACAAGAACCGTGGTCCTGGCACGAAGCTGGTCCAGTGCTGTAACACAAGAACCGTGGTCCTGGCACGAAGCTGGTCCAGTGCTGTAACACAAGAACCGTGGTCCTGGCACGAAGCTGGTCCAGTGCTGTAACACAAGAACCGTGGTCCTGGCACGAAGCTGGTCCAGTGCTGTAACACAAGAACCGTGGTCCTGGCACGAAGCTGATCCAGTGCTGTAACACAAGAACCGTGGTCCTGGCACGAAGCTGGTCCAGTGCTGTAACACAAGAACCGTGGTCCTGGCACGAAGCTGGTCCAGTGCTGTAACACAAGAACCGTGGTCCTGGCACGAAGCTGGTCCAGTGCTGTAACACGAGAACCGTGGTCCTGGCACGAAGCTGGTCCAGTGCTGTAACAAGAACCGTGGTCCTGGCACGAAGCTGATCCAGTGCTGTAACACAAGAACCGTGGTCCTGGCACGAAGCTGGTCCAGTGCTGTAACACAAGAACCGTGGTCCTGGCACGAAGCTGGTCCAGTGCTGTAACACAAGAACCGTGGTCCTGGCACGAAGCTGGTCCAGTGCTGTAACACAAGAACCGTGGTCCTGGCACGAAGCTGGTCCAGTGCTGTAACACAAGAACCGTGGTCCTGGCACGAAGCTGATCCAGTGCTGTAACACAAGAACCGTGGTCCTGGCACGAAGCTGGTCCAGTGCTGTAACACAAGAACCGTGGTCCTGGCACGAAGCTGGTCCAGTGCTGTAACACAAGAACCGTGGTCCTGGCACGAAGCTGGTCCAGTGCTGTAACACAAGAACCGTGGTCCTGGCACGAAGCTGGTCCAGTGCTGTAACACAAGAACCGTGGTCCTGGCACGAAGCTGGTCCAGTGCTGTAACACAAGAACCGTGGTCCTGGCACGAAGCTGGTCCAGTGCTGTAACACAAGAACCGTGGTCCTGGCACGAAGCTGGTCCAGTGCTGTAACACAAGAACCGTGGTCCTGGCACGAAGCTGGTCCAGTGCTGTAACACAAGAACCGTGGTCCTGGCACGAAGCTGGTCCAGTGCTGTAACAAGAACCGTGGTCCTGGCACGAAGCTGGTCCAGTGCTGTAACACAAGAACCGTGGTCCTGGCACGAAGCTGGTCCAGTGCTGTAACAAGAACCGTGGTCCTGGCACGAAGCTGGTCCAGTGCTGTAACACAAGAACCGTGGTCCTGGCACGAAGCTGGTCCAGTGCTGTAACACAAGAACCGTGGTCCTGGCACGAAGCTGATCCAGTGCTGTAACACAAGAACCGTGGTCCTGGCACGAAGCTGATCCAGTGCTGTAACACAAGAACCGTGGTCCTGGCACGAAGCTGATCCAGTGCTGTAACACAAGAACCGTGGTCCTGGCACGAAGCTGGTCCAGTGCTGTAACACAAGAACCGTGGTCCTGGCACGAAGCTGATCCAGTGCTGTAACACAAGAACCGTGGTCCTGGCACGAAGCTGATCCAGTGCTGTAACAAGAACCGTGGTCCTGGCACGAAGCTGATCCAGTGCTGTAACAAGAACCGTGGTCCTGGCACGAAGCTGGTCCAGTGCTGTAACACAAGAACCGTGGTCCTGGCACGAAGCTGGTCCAGTGCTGTAACACAAGAACCGTGGTCCTGGCACGAAGCTGATCCAGTGCTGTAACACAAGAACCGTGGTCCTGGCACGAAGCTGATCCAGTGCTGTAACACAAGAACCGTGGTCCTGGCACGAAGCTGATCCAGTGCTGTAACACAAGAACCGTGGTCCTGGCACGAAGCTGATCCAGTGCTGTAACACAAGAACCGTGGTCCTGGCACGAAGCTGATCCAGTGCTGTAACACAAGAACCGTGGTCCTGGCACGAAGCTGATCCAGTGCTGTAACACAAGAACCGTGGTCCTGGCACGAAGCTGGTCCAGTGCTGTAACACAAGAACCGTGGTCCTGGCACGAAGCTGATCCAGTGCTGTAACAAGAACCGTGGTCCTGGCACGAAGCTGATCCAGTGCTGTAACACAAGAACCGTGGTCCTGGCACGAAGCTGATCCAGTGCTGTAACACAAGAACCGTGGTCCTGGCACGAAGCTGGTCCAGTGCTGTAACACAAGAACCGTGGTCCTGGCACGAAGCTGATCCAGTGCTGTAACACAAGAACCGTGGTCCTGGCACGAAGCTGATCCAGTGCTGTAACACAAGAACCGTGGTCCTGGCACGAGGCTGGTCCAGTGCTGTAACACAAGAACCGTGGTCCTGGCACGAAGCTGATCCAGTGCTGTAACACAAGAACCGTGGTCCTGGCACGAAGCTGATCCAGTGCTGTAACACAAGAACCGTGGTCCTGGCACGAAGCTGATCCAGTGCTGTAACACAAGAACCGTGGTCCTGGCACGAAGCTGGTCCAGTGCTGTAACACAAGAACCGTGGTCCTGGCACGAAGCTGATCCAGTGCTGTAACAAGAACCGTGGTCCTGGCACGAAGCTGATCCAGTGCTGTAACACAAGAACCGTGGTCCTGGCACGAAGCTGATCCAGTGCTGTAACACAAGAACCGTGGTCCTGGCACGAAGCTGATCCAGTGCTGTAACACAAGAACCGTGGTCCTGGCACGAAGCTGGTCCAGTGCTGTAACACAAGAACCGTGGTCCTGGCACGAAGCTGATCCAGTGCTGTAACAAGAACCGTGGTCCTGGCACGAAGCTGATCCAGTGCTGTAACACAAGAACCGTGGTCCTGGCACGAAGCTGATCCAGTGCTGTAACACAAGAACCGTGGTCCTGGCACGAAGCTGATCCAGTGCTGTAACACAAGAACCGTGGTCCTGGCACGAAGCTGGTCCAGTGCTGTAACACAAGAACCGTGGTCCTGGCACGAAGCTGGTCCAGTGCTGTAACACAAGAACCGTGGTCCTGGCACGAAGCTGATCCAGTGCTGTAACACAAGAACCGTGGTCCTGGCACGAAGCTGATCCAGTGCTGTAACAAGAACCGTGGTCCTGGCACGAAGCTGATCCAGTGCTGTAACACAAGAACCGTGGTCCTGGCACGAAGCTGATCCAGTGCTGTAACACAAGAACCGTGGTCCTGGCACGAAGCTGATCCAGTGCTGTAACACAAGAACCGTGGTCCTGGCACGAAGCTGATCCAGTGCTGTAACACAAGAACCGTGGTCCTGGCACGAAGCTGATCCAGTGCTGTAACACAAGAACCGTGGTCCTGGCACGAAGCTGGTCCAGTGCTGTAACACAAGAACCGTGGTCCTGGCACGAAGCTGGTCCAGTGCTGTAACACAAGAACCGTGGTCCTGGCACGAAGCTGATCCAGTGCTGTAACACAAGAACCGTGGTCCTGGCACGAAGCTGGTCCAGTGCTGTAACACAAGAACCGTGGTCCTGGCACGAAGCTGGTCCAGTGCTGTAACACAAGAACCGTGGTCCTGGCACGAAGCTGGTCCAGTGCTGTAACACAAGAACCGTGGTCCTGGCACGAAGCTGGTCCAGTGCTATAACATAACCGTGGTCCTGGCACAAAGCTGGTCCAGTGCTATAACATAACCGTGGTCCTGGCATGAAACTGGTCCAGTGCTATAACATAACCGTGGTCCTGGCATGAAGCTGGTCCAGTGCTATAACATAACCGTGGTCCTGGCATGAAGCTGGTCCAGTGCTATAACATAACCGTGGTCCTGGCATGAAGCTGGTCCAGTGCTATAACATAACCGTGGTCCTGGCATGAAGCTGGTCCAGTGGTACAACATAACCGTAGTCCTGGCATGACGCTGGTCCAGTGCTATAACATAACCGTGGTCCTGGCATGAAGCTGGTCCAGTGCTATAACATAACCGTGGTCCTGGCATGAAGCTGGTCCAGTGCTCTACCACTGAGCTACCAGACTTAATAAGTACTAAGATTTCACAGACAAAACTTCAGTGACAAGTGAGGCACCAACAGCCACCAGCTGTGACCTTAGTGTGTCTCCCCACAGCCACAGAGTTTATGTTACATCTCTTCAAGGGGGTATGAAAACAGATTCACCCTGCAAGCTTCTGGGTCTGTGGAAGGAGACAGTAGGGCCAAAGACAGTGTCTGCTGACACAGACATGTGAAAGCATTATTACAGCGTCGTAACTTCTCGGTACAGCGTAGGACTAGCTACGTGCCAAGGCCACAGTTCGAGTCCTCCTCCAGTCTCATCCTTACTAGTATATATATGCCGTTTGTTATAAAATATACGGCTTTCTTTATTTATCAGAAGTGGTTCGTGCAGCCTGGGAGAGACGCGTCACTGTCACACAACTCATTTGGGAGGTGAGTTATTTTATAATAATAATAATAATAATAATAATAATAATAATAATAATAATAATAATAATAATAATAATAATAATAATAATAATAATAATAATAATAATAATAATATTTAAGGTGGTGTACCATGATGCTAGTTAAGGGTTCTTGATCAAAGGAATTGCAGGCACCTTATACCATGTTGAAAGTTCTTACCTTCCCATTTCCGAGACCCCTACGGGCTTTTTGCTTCCCCTTGAATGTAATGATAAAGTAATTATAAGTGTGGTGTTTTTATATCATGTGTGACGTATGATGTCAATATCATACGTGTGACGTAAGTATGGTGTCTATATCAACATACGTGTGACGTAAGTATGGTGTCTATATCAACATACGTGTGACGTAAGTATGGTGTCTATATCAACATACGTGTGACGTAAGTATGGTGTCTACATCAACATACGTCTGACATAAGTATGGTGTCTATATCAACATACGTGTGACGTAAGTATGGTGTCTATATCAACATACGTGTGACGTAAGTATGGTGTCTATATCAACATACGTGTGACGTAAGTATGGTGTCTACATCAACATACGTCTGACATAAGTATGGTGTCTATATCAACATACGTGTGACGTAAGTATGGTGTCTATGTCAACATACGTGTGACGTAAGTATGGTGTCTATATCAACATACGTGTGACATTAGTATGGTGTCTATATCAACATACGTGTGACGTAAGTATGGTGTCTACATCAACATACGTGTGACATAAGTATGGTGTCTACATCAACATACGTGTGACATAAGTATGGTGTCTACATCAACATATGTGTGACATAAGTATGGTGTCTATATCAACATACGTGTGACATAAGTATGGTGTCTATATCAACATACGTGTGACGTAAGTATGGTGTCTATATCAACATACGTGTGACATTAGTATGGTGTCTATATCAACATACGTGTGACATAAGTATGGTGTCTATATCAACATACGTGTGACGTAAATATGGTGTCTGTATCAACATACGTGTGACGTAAGTATGTGTCTATATCAACATACGTGTGACGTAAGTATGGTGTCTATATCAACATACGTGTGACGTAAGCATGCGTCTGCATCAATATACGTGTGACGTAAGTATGTGTCTGCATCAACATACGTGTGACGTAAGTATTGTGTCTGCATCAACATACGTGTGACGTAAGTATGTGTCTGCATCAACATACGTGTGACGTAAGTATGGTGTCTATATCAACATACGTGTGACGTAAGCATGCGTCTGCATCAATATACGTGTGACGTAAGTATGTGTCTGCATCAACATACGTGTGACGTAAGTATTGTGTCTGCATCAACATACGTGTGACGTAAGTATGTGTCTGCATCAACATACGTGCGACGTAAGTATGGTGTCTACATCAACATACGTGTGACGTAAGTATGTGTCTGCATCAACATACGTGTGACGTAAATATGTCTGCATCAACATACGTGTGACGTAAGTATGGTGTCTATATCAACATACGTGTGACGTAAGTATGGTGTCTATATCAACATACGTGTGACATAAGTATGGTGTCTGCATCAACATACGTGTGACAAAAGTATGGTGTCTATATCAACATACGTGTGACGTAAGTATGGTGTCTATATCAACATACGTGTGACGTAAGTATGGTGTCTATATCAACATACGTGTGACGTAAGTATGGTGTCTATATCAACATACGTGTGACAAAAGTATGGTGTCTATATCAACATACGTGTGACATAAGTATGGTGTCTATATCAACATACGTGTGACGTAAGTATGGTGTCTATATCAACATACGTGTGACATTAGTATGGTGTCTACATCAACATACGTGTGACATAAGTATGGTGTCTATATCAACATACGTGTGACGTAAGTATGGTGTCTATATCAACATACGTGTGACATTAGTATGGTGTCTACATCAACATACGTGTGACATAAGTATGGTGTCTATATCAACATACGTGTGACATTAGTATGGTGTCTATATCAACATACGTGTGACGTAAGTATGGTGTCTATATCAACATACGTGTGACGTAAGTATGGTGTCTATATCAACATACGTGTGACATAAGTATGGTGTCTATATCAACATACGTGTGACGTAAGTATGGTGTCTATATCAACATACGTGTGACATAAGTATGGTGTCTATATCAACATACGTGTGACGTAAGTATGGTGTCTATATCAACATACGTGTGACATAAGTATGGTGTCTATATCAACATACGTGTGACGTAAGTATGGTGTATATCTACATATGTCTGGCGTAAGAATGGTTATATATATATATATATATATATATATATATATATATATATATATATATATATATATACACACTGGGATTTAAAGCCTATCGTGTGGTCGATAGGCTTTAAACCCCATTAATAAGGCATCATTAAACACTAACAATTATTACCAATAAAAAGTTTGAGTAAAATTGTTAATAAAATTGATAAATCGTTGCTGTATTCCGTTCAACTTATACATCGTTGTTGTTGTTGCAGTGTGTGGAGGCGGAGCCAGGGATGGCAGCGTGTGTGGGCGTGGGAGTAGGCCTGAGTGTGGGCGTGCCTGTGGTGGGTATGGTGGTGTGCTGCTGTCGCCTGTGTGGGCGGTGTGGTGGCAGTCTGAGGCACCACCACAACAACAATGTCTCCTGCTTCCACTGCCACAGGAGGGCGCTCACCCTGGCTCTTTCCACTATATCCTGCCTCCTGCTGTACGTAATGTTTCCACTATATCCTGCCTCCTGCTGTACGTAATGTTTCCACTATATCCTGCCTCCTGCTGTACGTAATGTTTCCACTATATCCTGCCTCCTGCTGTACGTAATGTTTCCACTATATCCTGCCTCCTGCTGTACGTAATGTTCCCACTATATCCTGCCTCCTGCTGTACGTAATGTTTCCACTATATCCTGCCTCCTGCTGTACGTAATGTTCCCACTATATCCTGCCTCCTGCTGTACGTAATCTTCCCACTATATCCTGCCTCCTGCTGTACGTAATCTTCCCACTATATCCTGCCTCCTGCTGTACGTAATGTTTCCACTATATCCTGCCTCCTGCTGTACGTAATCTTCCCACTATATCCTGCCTCCTGCTGTACGTAATCTTTCCACTATATCCTGCCTCCTGCTGTACGTAATGTTTCCACTATATCCTGCCTCCTGCTGTACGTAATGTTTCCACTATATCCTGCCTCCTGCTGTACGTAATGTTCCCACTATATCCTGCCTCCTGCTGTACGTAATGTTTCCACTATATCCTGCCTCCTGCTGTACGTAATGTTCCCACTATATCCTGCCTCCTGCTGTACGTAATCTTCCCACTATATCCTGCCTCCTGCTGTACGTAATCTTCCCACTATATCCTGCCTCCTGCTGTACGTAATCTTTCCACTATATCCTGCCTCCTGCTGTACGTAATCTTCCCACTATATCCTGCCTCCTGCTGTACGTAATCTTTCCACTATATCCTGCCTCCTGCTGTACGTAATGTTTCCACTATATCCTGCCTCCTGCTGTACGTAATGTTTCCACTATATCCTGCCTCCTGCTGTACGTAATCTTCCCACTATATCCTGCCTCCTGCTGTACGTAATCTTTCCACTATATCCTGCCTCCTGCTGTACGTAATCTCCACTATATCCTGCCTCCTGCTGTACGTAATCTTTCCACTATATCCTGCCTCCTGCTGTACGTAATCTTCCCACTATATCCTGCCTCCTGCTGTACGTAATCTCCACTATATCCTGCCTCCTGCTGTACGTAATCTCCACTATATCCTGCCTCCTGCTGTACGTAATCTTCCCACTATATCCTGCCTCCTGCTGTACGTAATCTTTCCACTATATCCTGCCTCCTGCTGTACGTAATCTTTCCACTATATCCTGCCTCCTGCTGTACGTAATCTTTCCACTATATCCTGCCTCCTGCTGTACGTAATCTTTCCACTATATCCTGCCTCCTGCTGTACGTAATGTTTCCACTATATCCTGCCTCCTGCTGTACGTAATGTTTCCACTATATCCTGCCTCCTGCTGTACGTAATGTTTCCACTATATCCTGCCTCCTGCTGTACGTAATCTTCCCACTATATCCTGCCTCCTGCTGTACGTAATCTTTCCACTATATCCTGCCTCCTGCTGTACGTAATGTTTCCACTATATCCTGCCTCCTGCTGTACGTAATGTTTCCACTATATCCTGCCTCCTGCTGTACGTAATGTTTCCACTATATCCTGCCTCCTGCTGTACGTAATGTTTCCACTATATCCTGCCTCCTGCTGTAAGTAATATTTCCACTATATCCTGCCTTGCTGTACTTTCCACTATATCCTGCCTCCTGCTGTACGTAATCTTTCCACTATATCCTGCCTCCTGCTGTACGTAATTTCCACTATATCCTGCCTCCTGCTGTACATAATCTTTCCACTATATCCTGCCTCCTGCTGTACGTAATCTTCCCACTATATCCTGCTTCCTGCTGTACGTAATGTTTCCACTATATCCTGCCTCCTGCTGTACGTAATGTTTCCACTATATCCTGCCTCCTGCTGTACGTAATGTTTCCACTATATCCTGCCTCCTGCTGTACGTAATGTTTCCACTATATCCTGCATCCTGCTGTACGTAATCTTCCCACTATATCCTGCCTCCTGCTGTACGTAATGTTTCCACTATATCCTGCCTCCTGCTGTACGTAATCTTCCCACTATATCCTGCCTCCTGCTGTACGTAATGTTTCCACTATATCCTGCCTCCTGCTGTACGTAATGTTTCCACTATATCCTGCCTCCTGCTGTACGTAATCTTCCCACTATATCCTGCCTCCTGCTGTACGTAATGTTTCCACTATATCCTGCCTCCTGCTGTACGTAATGTTTCCACTATATCCTGCCTCCTGCTGTACGTAATCTTCCCACTATATCCTGCCTCCTGCTGTACGTAATGTTCCCACTATATCCTGCCTCCTGCTGTACGTAATCTTCCCACTATATCCTGCCTCCTGCTGTACGTAATGTTCCCACTATATCCTGCCTCCTGCTGTACGTAATGTTTCCACTATATCCTGCCTCCTGCTGTACGTAATGTTTCCACTATATCCTGCCTCCTGCTGTACGTAATGTTTCCACTATATCCTGCCTCCTGCTGTACGTAATGTTTCCACTATATCCTGCCTCCTGCTGTACGTAATCTTCCCACTTTATCCTGCCTCCTGCTGTACGTAATGTTTCCACTATATCCTGCCTCCTGCTGTACGTAATCTTCCCACTATATCCTGCCTCCTGCTGTACGTAATGTTTCCACTATATCCTGCCTCCTGCTGTACGTAATGTTTCCACTATATCCTGCCTCCTGCTGTACGTAATCTTCCCACTATATCCTGCCTCCTGCTGTACGTAATGTTTCCACTATATCCTGCCTCCTGCTGTACGTAATGTTCCCACTATATCCTGCCTCCTGCTGTACGTAATGTTCCCACTATATCCTGCCTCCTGCTGTACGTAATGTTCCCACTATATCCTGCCTCCTGCTGTACGTAATGTTCCCACTATATCCTGCCTCCTGCTGTACGTAATGTTCCCACTATATCCTGCCTCCTGCTGTACGTAATGTTCCCACTATATCCTGCCTCCTGCTGTACGTAATGTTCCCACTATATCCTGCCTCCTGCTGTACGTAATCTTCCCACTATATCCTGCCTCCTGCTGTACGTAATCTTCCCACTATATCCTGCCTTCTGCTGTACGTAATGTTTCCACTATATCCTGCCTCCTGCTGTACGTAATGTTCCCACTATATCCTGCCTCCTGCTGTACGTAATGTTTCCACTATATCCTGCCTCCTGCTGTACGTAATCTTCCCACTATATCCTGCCTCCTGCTGTACGTAATCTTTCCACTATATCCTGCCTCCTGCTGTACGTAATGTTTCCACTATATCCTGCCTCCTGCTGTACGTAATGTTTCCACTATATCCTGCCTCCTGCTGTACGTAATGTTCCCACTATATCCTGCCTCCTGCTGTACGTAATGTTTCCACTATATCCTGCCTCCTGCTGTACGTAATCTTTCCACTATATCCTGCCTCCTGCTGTACGTAATGTTTCCACTATATCCTGCCTCCTGCTGTACGTAATCTTTCCACTATATCCTGCCTCCTGCTGTACGTAATGTTTCCACTATATCCTGCCTCCTGCTGTACGTAATGTTTCCACTATATCCTGCCTCCTGCTGTACGTAATGTTTCCACTATATCCTGCCTCCTGCTGTACGTAATGTTCCCACTATATCCTGCCTCCTGCTGTACGTAATGTTTCCACTATATCCTGCCTCCTGCTGTACGTAATCTTCCCACTATATCCTGCCTCCTGCTGTACGTAATTGTTCCATGTAGTTGTACATTATCACTGTCCTCATACATTATCACTGTCCTCATACATTATCACTGTCCTCATACATTATCACTGTCCTCATTCATTATCACTGTCCTCATTCATTATCACTGTCCTCATTCAGTATCACTGTCCTCATTCAGTATCACTGTCCTCATACATTATCACTGTCCTCATTCATTATCACTGTCCTCATTTAGTATCACTGTCCTCATACATTATCACTGTCCTTATACATTATCACTGTCCTCATTCAGTATCACTGTCCTCATACATTATCACTGTCCTCATACATTATCACTGTCCTTATACATTATCACTGTCCTCATTCAGTATCACTGTCCTCATACATTATCACTGTCCTCATACATTATCACTGTCCTTATACATTATCACTGTCCTCATTCAGTATCACTGTCCTCATTCAGTATCACTGTCCTCATACATTATCACTGTCCTCATACATTATCACTGTCCTCATACATTATCACTGTCCTCATACATTATCACTGTCCTCATACATTATCACTGTCCTCATACATTATCACTGTCCTCATACATTATCACTGTCCTTATACATTATCACTGTCCTCATACATTATCACTGTCCTTATACATTATCACTGTCCTCATACATTATCACTGTCCTCATACATTATCACTGTCCTCATACATTATCACTGTCCTCATACATTATCACTGTCCTCATACATTATCACTGTCCTCATTCATTATCACTGTCCTTATACATTATCACTGTCCTCATTCATTATCACTGTTCTCATACATTATCACTGTCCTCATACATTATCACTGTCCTCATACATTATCACTGTCCTCATACATTGTCACTGTCCTCATACATTATCACTGTCCTCATTCAGTATCA
Organism: Cherax quadricarinatus; assembly: GCF_038502225.1. Classification (NCBI taxonomy): domain Eukaryota; kingdom Metazoa; phylum Arthropoda; class Malacostraca; order Decapoda; family Parastacidae; genus Cherax; species Cherax quadricarinatus. The sequence goes on from NC_091374.1 coordinate 18,644,809, forward strand.
CTGTCCTCATTCAGTATCACTGTCCTCATACATTATCACTGTCCTCATACATTATCACTGTCCTCATTCAGTATCACTGTCCTCATTCAGTATCACTGTCCTCATACATTATCACTGTCCTCATACATTATCACTGTCCTCATACATTATCACTGTCCTCATACATTATCACTGTCCTCATTCAGTATCACTGTCCTCATACATTATCACTGTCCTCATACATTATCACTGTCCTCATACATTATCACTGTCCTCATACATTATCACTGTCCTCATTCATTATCACTGTCCTCATACATTGTCACTGTTCTCATACATTATCAATGTCCTCATTCATTATCACTGTCCTCATACATTATCACTGTCCTCATTCATTATCACTGTTCTCATTCATTATCACTGTCCTCATACATTGTCACTGTTCTCATACATTATCAATGTCCTCATTCATTATCACTGTCCTCATACATTATCACTGTCCTCATACATTATCACTGTCCTCATTCATTATCACTGTCCTCATACATTATCACTGTCCTCATTCATTATCACTGTCCTCATACATTATCACTGTCCTCATTCATTATCACTGTCCTCATACATTATCACTGTCCTCATTCATTATCACTGTCCTCATACATTATCACTGTCCTCATACATTATCACTGTCCTCATACATTATCACTGTCCTCATACATTATCACTGTCCTCATACATTATCACTGTCCTCATACATTATCACTGTCCTCATACATTATCACTGTCCTCATACATTATCACTGTCCTCATACATTATCACTGTCCTCATACATTATCACTGTCCTCATTCATTATCACTGTCCTCATACATTATCACTGTCCTCATACATTATCACTGTCCTCATACATTATCACTGTCCTCATACATTATCACTGTCCTCATACATTATCACTGTCCTCATACATTATCACTGTCCTCATACATTATCACTGTCCTCATACATTATCACTGTCCTCATACATTATCACTGTCCTCATTCATTATCACTGTCCTCATACATTATCACTGTCCTCATACATTATCACTGTCCTCATACATTATCACTGTCCTCATACATTATCACTGTCCTCATTCATTATCACTGTCCTATATATTATCCACTATTCTGAACATCATTTTCATTAGGCTAGTTTTGTCCTAACCAGTTTTATAATGAACAGAGAACTAAAGGAGAGAGCTAAAGGAATCTTATAAGAGTCAGGAATCGCGGGAAGAACTAAAAGCCATAAATGAAATCGAAAGAAACCCAAAGTATTTCTTCTCCTATGCCAAATCAAAGTCGAGAACAACGTCCAGTATTGGGCCCCTACTTAAACAAGATGGGTCCTACACAGATGACAGCAAGGAAATGAGTGAGCTACTCAAGTCCCATTATGACTCAGTTTTTAGCAAGCCGCTAACCAGACTGAGAGTCGAAGATCAAAATGAATTTTTTATGAGAGCCATAGAATTTGGTTAACACAAGCCTATCTGATATTATCCTGACACCAAATGACTTTGAACATGCGATAAATGACATGCCCATGCACTCTGCCCCAGGGCCAGACTCATGGAACTCCATGTTCATCAAGAACTGCAGAGAGAGAGCATGGACACGGGGGTCGTCCCACAGCTACTAAAAACAACAGACATAGCCCCAGTCCACAAAGGGGGCAGTAAAGCAATAGCAAAGAACTACAGACCGATAGCACTAACATCCCATATCATAAGAAATTTGAAAGGGTCCTAAGAAGCAAGATCGCCACCCATCTAGATACCCATCAATTACACATCCCATCTAGATACCCATCAATTACACATCCCATCTAGAAACCCATCAATTTTACAACCCAGGGCAACATGGGTTTAGAACAGGTCGCTCCTGTTTGTCTCAACTATTGGATCACTACGACAAGGTCCTAGATGCACTAGAAGACAAAAAGAATGCAGATGTAATATATACAGACTTTGCAAAAGCCTTCGACAAGTGTGACCATGGTGTAATAGCGCACAAAATGCGTGCTAAAGGAATAACAGGAAAAGTTGGTAGATGGATCTATAATTTCCTCACAAACAGAACACAAGGAGTAGTAGTCAACAGAGTAAAGTCTGAGGCAGCTACGGTGATAAGCTCTGTTCCACAAGGCACAGTACTCGCTCTCATCTTGTTTCTCATCCTAATATCTGACATAGACAAGGATGTCAGCCACAGCACCGTGTCTTCCTTTGCAGATGACACCCGAATCTGCATGACAGTGTCTTCCATTGCAGACACTGCAAGGCTCCAGGCGGACATCAACCAAATCTTTCAATGGGCTGCAGAAAACAATATGAAGTTCAACGATGAGAAATTTCAATTACTCCGATATGGTAAACATGAGGAAATTAAAACTTCATCAGAGTACAAAACAAATTCCGGCCACAAAATAGAGCGAAAAACCAACGTCATAGACCTGGGAGTGATCATGTCTGAGGATCTCACCTTCAAGGACCATAACATTAAATCAATCGCAGCTGCTAGAAAAAATGACAGGATGGATAATGAGAACCTTCAAAACTAGGGATGCCAAGCCCATGATGACACTCTTCAGGTCGCTTGTTCTATCTAGGCTGGAATATTGCTGCACACTAACAGCACCATTCAAGGCAGGTGAAATTGCTGACCTAGAAAATGTACAGAGAACCTTCACGGCGCGCATAACGGAGATAAAACACCTCAATTACTGGGAGTGCTTGAGGTTCCTAAACCTGTATTCCCTGGAACGCAGGCGGGAGAGATACATGATTATATACACCTGGAAAATCCTAGAGGGACTAGTACCGAACTTGCACACGAAAATCACTTACAATGAAAGCAAAAGACTTGGCAGACGATGCTACATCCCCCCAATGAAAAGCAGGGGTGTCACTAGCACGTTAAGAGACAACACAATAAGTGTCAGGGGCCCGAGACTGTTCAACTGCCTCCCAGCATACATAAGGGGGATTACCAATAGACCCCTGGCTGTCCTCAAGCAGGCACTGGACAAGCACCTAAAGTCGGTACCCGACCAGCCGGGCTGTGGCTCGTACGTTGGATTGCGTGCAGCCAGCAGTAACAGCCTGGTTGATCAGGCTCTGGTCCACCAGGCGGGGGCGTTGACCCCCGGAACTCTCTCCAGGTAAACTCCAGAACTCTGCAGTAATGAAGAATTAGACACATGTCCACCATCTGGATATCTATTTGTAGACGTTTCGCCCTCCAGTGGCTTTATCAATACAGATTCCAGGACATAATCAGAACACTAGAATTATATACAAAACTTGAGGTAATGTGTCCCTCAGCCTCCAAAACTGAGGGACTGATTACCTAGTCTTCTGTATCTGAGGGACTGATTACCTAGTCTTCTGTATCTGAGGGACTGATTACCTAGTCTTCTGTATCTGAGGGACTGATTACCTAGTCTTCTGTATCTGAGGGACTGATTACCTAGTCTTCTGTATCTGAGGGACTGATTACCTAGTCTTCTGTATCTGAGGGACTGATTACCTAGTCTTCTGTATCTGAGGGACTGATTACCTAGTCTTCTGTATCTGAGGGACTGATTACCTAGTCTTCTGTATCTGAGGGACTGATTACCTAGTCTTCTGTATCTGAGGGACTGATTACCTAGTCTTCTGTATCTGAGGGACTGATTACCTAGTCTTCTGTATATAGTTCTACAGCTTTCTCATCATGTCCTTGAACTTGTACTGACAAAGCCACTGGATGGCGAAACGTCTACCAATAGATATCCAGATGGTGGACATGTGTCTAATTCTTCATCTTGTCTGTGTTATGGTTAAGGCATTGGTTTAAGCCGGTGGGAGAATTGGACCTGCCTCGCATGGGCCAGTAGGCCTGCTGCAGTGTTCCTTCTTTCTTATGTTCTTATATACTATTTATGTACAAGACAAATTAATCATCAAAAAAGCCCATAAACTCAGTTCTCTTACATAGGCAGCTCTTGCACGTACATAGAGCGATTTTTTCTATATTCGACTGAAAAAATACATCCGAAATTGAGCACCGGGTGTAAAGGCCTTCATAGGTATTATTCAATGTTCGATGCCCCTTTTTTCAATTACATTTCCCAAAAAAATTACTTTTCAATAGCTTTGTAAGGTAACTTACTATTGGGTCTTCTTTCCTGACAACCCTGGTAAACTTTCCATTTGAATTTTCAGTTTTTCTATGTGAAAAGTTGAATTACCAGGCTATGACTGCCCTCTGGTGTGTCTAGAATAATATAGCAGGATAAGTTGGTAAGCTTGGAGGGAGGGGATATGTGTGAGGTTTTGGGTTTGATGGGCTTGGACATCTAGCAGGCGTGTGTGAACGTGTTAGACGGGAGTGAGTGGAGGCAAATGGTTTTTGGGACTTGACGTACTGTTGGAGTGAGAGCAAGATAACATTTGTGAAGGGATTCAGGGAAACTGGTTAGCCGGACTTGAGTCCTGGAGGTGGGAAGTAGAGTGCCTGCACTCTGAAGGAGAGGTGGGGATATTTGTAGTTGAAGGGTCGCCGGACAGTGATAGACTGAATGAAGGTGAAAGTGTTTCTTCTATTTCGGGTCACCCGGCCTCGGGAAGACGGCCGCTGTGATAAAAAAAATACAAATTTATGATACCTTATTTTAGTAATAAGGCTGATTTAAAAATTTATAACAAAATATGTCACTGATTTAGAAAGACACGTAAGCAAACGCTAGGACATATTTATTAAGAAAATAAACCATACCCCCGGCCGGGATTGAACCCGCGGTCATAGAGTCTCAAAACTCCAGCCCGTCGCGTTAGCCACTAGACCAGCTAGCCACAATAAGATTCATCCAACTAGGTATATTTCTACACCATAGGAAGGTTAGCACAGGCACCTCTGTGACCACAAATGCCTGTGCTAACCTTCCTATGGTGTAGAAATATACCTAGTTGGATGAATCTTATTGTGGCTAGCTGGTCTAGTGGCTAACGCGACGGGCTGGAGTTTTGAGACTCTATGACCGCGGGTTCAATCCCGGCCGGGGGTATGGTTTATTTGCAATCGTGTCATTACGATTTCTTAAGTCTTATTAAGAAAATGTTTCGGTCCTGAAACCTCGATCACTTAAAAAGACAGTTACATAGGCGGAGAGTGAGGTGAGAGTGACACATAGTGACCTCACTCTTCGCCCGTATGATACTGCCGTTTTACTCTGTATCCACTCCAAGAGAGCAGGCCAGGACATCTCATATTACCTCTGAGACACCAAATGATGTCTACGATCACCTGCTTCACCGACATCATAAGCGACCTGATAGATTCACAGGAAAACAAAGAGACATTCAGAATGATTGTGAAAACCTTCGTGAACACATACATGATGGTCAAAAGAGCCCAAGCGTTTGTTGTCAAATTTACGTGACCATCAAACACAGGGCCCAGATACTGATGAGAGTCCTGATGGCCTCAGTCTCCTGTAGTACATAAAACAAAATGTTTTAATGAATGGTTTGAAAAACCGACAAGTTGAAGATTGAGACACAGTCGATGTGTTCAGTCCACCAATCTTCTACAAGACTGATGGACTGAACACATCGACTCCAGGCTGAGGGACTGATTACCTCAAACTCCTCCTCTCCTTACGCCTTTCTACTTTGTATTGGACTGATGAAGCCATTGTGTGGCGAAACGTTTCCTGAATAAAGATTCCCATATGTTGCATAAGTGTCTCAATCTTCATAAAATGTTTTGCAGTGGAACACACAGGGACTCCAGCAAGACCCTGATCACAGCCACAGAACAACTGAATTAGATTGACATCTCTTTAGAGATCCTCAGACCGGTCATTTTAGGAGTAAGACTCGTGTCAGGACGCAGTTCCTGACGAATCAGTCAGTCAAACCTCTGTATGTTAGAAGTGACTCCTGTGTTGCTGGGTAGGTGGTGCTTGACCTGGTTGAATATCTTAGAAATTTTGTGGTTTTTCAGCGTTATGTACTATGGTGTCGGTGACGGTGATCAGCGAGGCTTTCAGACACAGTAACACAAATATTCGATATGGACTGCCCGAGAATCAAATACCATTTTTTTTGTTCGGATTTTCGAACGAACATCAAAACTCCAGCAACAGGGATGATTAAGAAGGTACACTGTGTCCTCCACAAGGACTCCATGGGACTTTTGATAAATTGGGATGAGGCACAGTTCGTTCTCGCCGAACGAGATCTTAGACGTCGACGATGTCTGGAAGCCTCACTGATCACCGTCACCGACACCATAGAACAATGTGTGCAAGAATGGTATACAATACCGACAAGATGAAATTAAGACATGTGCAACATCTGAGTATCTTTATTGTAGACGTTTCGCCATCCAGTGGCTTTATTAATACAAATTCCAGGACATAACTTGAAGACAGTAGAACTATATACAGAAGATGAGGTAATCAGTCCCTCAACCTAGGAGTAGGTGCGAAGAGCACCGTAGTCTTGGAGATTCTGAAGCAGAAGCAAGGAGCCTCGCGCTTATATACTAACGTCAGGTGTAGCAGACGAGGGCATATTCACTGGTAGTCGGGATTCCCCAGTGGAAGTAGGTCCTTCCCAAAGAGAAGGGTTAGTTGTAGTAGTAGTTGTCGTAGTCGTGAAGGTTATGTACATGTCCTCAGAATCAAGATCCCATGATGCTGCAGTGTCTGACAAGTTGTGCAATCTTGATTCTGAGGACATGTACATAACCTTCACTCAACTCCAAGGTTGAGGGACTGATTACCTCATCTTCTGTATATAGTTCTACTGTCTTCAAGTTATGCCCTGGAATTTGTATTGATAAAGCCACTGGATGGCGAAACGTCTGTAATAAAGATACCCAGATGTTGCACATGTGTCTTAATTTCACCATAGAACAATACTGGAAACTACAATATTTCTAAAATATTAACATACATGATACGCAACCAGGCAAAACACCACCTACCCAGCAACACAGGAGTCACGTGATTACATTGTCTACCTGTGATCATCTCATTATGTCATTCTTCAGGTCACCATGTCACTCGCACCTCACTCTCCGCCTATATAGAAGTGATAAATTAGACACATGTGCAACTCTTGGGTATCTTTATTGAGGAAACGTTTCGCCACACAGTGGTTTCATCAGTCCATACATAGGAGAAACTTGAAGAACAGGAGGAGAATGAGGTAATCAGTCCCTCAACCTTGAGTCGATGTGTTCAGTCCATCAATCTAGGGCAGGGTTGGTGCCAGAGCCCGAGTTTGTAGCTCACATGATGAGGGGGGGGTACTTGTGCCTCCTCCCACGGGAGACTTAGGTCTCAGACACACCCTAGACAGGGAGACAGTGTCGGGCCACCACTTGGAAGGGCAGAATACCGGCGATACATAGGAGAAACTTGAAGAACAGGAGGAGAATGAGGTAATCAGTCCCTCAACCTTGAGTCGATGTGTTCAGTCCATCAATCTAGGGCAGGGTTGGTGCCAGAGCCCGAGTTTGTAGCTCACAAGATGAGGGGGGGGTACTTGTGCCTCCTCCCACTCTCAGACACTCCCTAGACAGCCACCACTTGGAAGGGCCCGGGCCGGGAGAATTGGCGAATCTTTAACACAAATGTCGTAGTGTTTGTTTACGTGTTTTTCTAAACCAAGCTGTCGGTGTTGGTGGTGGTGTAACCAGTGTACACCACCGGCAGTGTTGGTGGTGGTGTAACCAGTGTACACCACCGGCAGTGTTGGTGGTGGTGTAACCAGTGTACACCACCGGCAGTGTTGGTGGTGGTGTAACCAGTGTACACCACCGGCAGTATTAGTGGAGGTATAACCAGTGTACACCACCAGCAATATTGGTGACGGTGTAACCAGTTCACACCAGCAGTATTGTTGGTGGTGTAGCCAGTGTACATCACCAGCAGTATTGATGGTGGTATAACCAGTATACTCCATCAGCAGTATTGGTGGTGGTGTAACCATTTCACATCAGCAGTATTGTTGGTGGTGTAACCAGTGTACATCACCAGCAGTATTGTTGGTGGTGTAACCACTGTACATCACCAGCAGTATTGATGGTGGTATAACCAGTATACTCCATCAGCAGTATTGGTGGTGGTGTAACCAGTATAATCCACCAGCAGTATTGGTGTAGTGTTGGTGGTGGTGAGTAACGAGAGGCTGGCCGAGGCTGTGAGAGGGGCACCGGGCAGCATCAACAACAATGTGAGGGACCTCGACATCTTCCTGGCCAACACTAAGCTTCAACTTCGCTTTCTCATCACTGACTCCTTCGAGAAAACTGTGCAAGCTATCACCGAAGACCTTGACGGTAGGTACCTGCTCCTGACACATAATTGCAATAATTTAATGCAGACTGAAAGAAACAGATGTTTGTGTATCAGCTTAATGTTTGTTCATGTTCTTGAGTACGATATATGTGAGAGGCGAGAGTCCAGGGTTAACTTGAAAGTTCCTCTGCTCTGAGGAACAGAGTTATGAGTAGTGCTGCTTCTAAACACTTACTGCGGGTGTGGTCCTCTTCAGTGGTGTTGACATCAGCTCGTTCTTTCTCCATAAGATGAGAAGCAGTGTTCAACACATAAGCGTTGTTTTCATCATTGGTGTGTTAGGTGTACTTGTGTTCGTTAACACGAGCCTTTAGGTCTCTCCAGGTTTGCCTTATATACACTCGTAGCCTTTATAAAGGATTGTATATATATTATCCCCAGAATGTTGGTCTTTGTTTAGCTTAGGTAGCATGAAGCTCCTCAGTTTTTGTAGTGACGATGATAGAATCCATCTTTATCTTCCTAATGCAAAGGGAGAGTAGAATAGAGCAACACTTCTGTCTTATGAAAATGCCGCTATAAAATGCAGACGCTAGAATCATCGTCTATTAAACTCACAAAATATTGGAATGTTTGCTTCGTCCACACCCCACAGTAGGTTGTGTCCCTAATAGGTAGTAGGATCAATCTTCGTGTGGTGTAGTTCTCAAATTTAGAAGTTTGATAGATGCTTTCCGTTGGCACATGTTGAGGATGGTTATAGAAATTTTAAGGACATAACCGGCAGAAAGCGTTTTTGAAGTACTAATTATGATTATAGACACTATTTCTAAGAGAAGAGGAGCTTAGGAATTAGCGTCACCCTTCACTCACAAGATACTCAAAACTAAGAACTAGTATTCAGCTAAGACACCAGCCCAGCTGCCCGGGAATGTCAACATTCCCGGGCAGCTGGGCATTGGTCTACCCTTCACACCTGCATACCAGTCACTTCTTCAACTGACACACCACCCTCCTCCTCACTATATATGTATGGAAACATATATTTGATTTTTCAGTATGAAAATGGTATTCAATACCAACAAGTTAATAAGTAAGATACACGTGCAACAGTTAGGTACTTTAATTCTGAAGCGTATCGCCTACACAGTAGGCTTCTTCTGTCGAATAGGAAGCAGCAGAAGTGATGTTAAGGGCACGTCAGTTCCTTTGTCTTCTAATAATACGCTATTTTCCCACAATAATCTACCTTGTCCATAATTAGTAGCGTATTTGCTTTGTCTGTTTCGTAAGGTGAAGTCCAGGATCTTGACTTAATTCATGGTATAACTTAACAGATCTTTGAGGACAGTTGTGTTACAGAGTTCTGAACGTCGCTCAGACCTCTACAACCCATTCTCAGAGATCATGCGAAGTATACTCAGATGTGTTCTTTTGTATCAGTTCAAGCAGAGGAGGGGCAAAGAGGATGTCTTGGGGAGGGGAAGTAAGGCCTCAAATTCTCTCAGTCCCCCAATAAAAATAACTTTAACGCTGAGTCAAGACAAGCTAACTAGCCCCGCCTTCCAACCTGAGCCACTTCTCACCCCCTCCCCCTCGAACAGAAATTTTGGAGATGAGTTGAAGATGAGTGGAATAAACTTCCGAGTACCGTCACCCATCCACACCCACTCATGGATAAATACATGAGTGGGTGTGAGTTGGACCTGACTAGCTTGTGCTACTAGGTCGGATGCAGTGCTCCTCCCTTAAGTGACTAGTCTGACCTCCCTAGGTCAAGACATTGGCTTAAGCCGGTGGGAGAATTGTACCTGCCTCGCATAGGCCAGTAGGCCTGTTGCAGTGTTCCTTCTTTCTTATGTTCTTATACGCAACACTTTATCTTTATTGCTCCCGCTTCACACACGGAGGGTCCGGGTTCGATTCCCGGCGGGTGGAAACATTTCGACACGTTTCCTTACACCTGTTGTCCTGTTCACCTAGCAGCAAATAGGTACCTGGGTGTTAGTCGACTGGTGTGGGTTGCATCCTGGGGGACAAGATTAAGGACCCCAATGGAAATAAGTTAGACAGTCCTCGATGACGCACTGACTTTCTTGGGTTATCCTGGGTGGCTAACCCTCCGGGGTTAAAAATCCGAACGAAATCTTATCTTATCTTATCTAACTTGTACATCCCCAATAACATATATTCCGGCGTTACCCCTGAAAATTGTGAGATTGAAAGGTAATTCTCTCGTACATCACTTTATGGTCTCTGTAACAATACAGATCAGCTTATTCACAACCAAGGTAAAAGCTTCTTAAAATGTATAGAATCGAGTGGCACAAACAACTATACACTAGTTTAAGTTTATGTAAGTAACAACTGTAGTAGTTTAGGTAGCCACGAGGGTTGGCACATTCAACTGTTTCGTATAGTGAAAAGAATAACTCAGTTGAAATTGAAATTGTTAATCTCCTTGGAAGTTTACAATGTGGTTGACGTATTGTACGAAGTATTTTCACACAGGTAGTTTACAGTGAGGGTTTACAATGATTTGTAGTACAAAGAGAGGCAGTATCATGCCTTGGCATTACGGCCAGTTTAAACTTAATAAATTACTGATTACTTAAAAGTAGACGTACAAAACATACACAAATAACCCGCACATAAAAGAGACAAGCTTACGACGACGTTTCGATCCGACTTGGACCATTGACAAAGTCACACTAACCAGAAGTGGAGCAGGACGGCTATATATAGGCAGGAAGAGGTGGTGGTAGTAGTAGTAGTACAAGAACGGCATATAATACCGACAAGGTATTTGTGTATCGTTCCAGTCACGGTATTGTGCCTTTTTTTGGTTATTTATGTACAAAACATAGCTTGGTCAGGTTGCACTAATTATACAATAGGTTACACATCTATTAAATATGTTTTTCAACATTTGCGTTCAGCCTTCAGCCTTAGATTAGATTAGATTAGATTTTTTATTTTGACAAATTACATGGTTGTACAGAGGAATAAAATAGTCGGGTGTACATACCAAAAGTCCCTCTGTATGCTGAGCATTTCTGGCTAACTTAAACATTAACTTAAGAATAGTATGGCAATAATACATAGTTCATATGGTCATTAGATGAATTAATGATGATTAATGATGATATGTATCATACACAACCTGTAGAAATCATACACATCCTATAGATATACACAACCTACAGGTATCATACATGACGTACGTGTCATGCATATAAAGAAACAATTGGTCATGCATGGATGAAGGTAGAGTGGGTGAATATGTTATATTACAACCCAGGATTCCAAATAGCCTGTTATCCCGGGTGTAATGGGAGCAAATAAACACAGTAGAAAAAGTTTAGACTTATATTATCCTTCACCAATTTAGAACAGCAATATGTACACTATGTACAGTGATAAGTATAGTGCACTCCACGGTAAGCAAAGCAGAAATAGAAGCCACAAGATAGCAGACCGTGCTTCAACCAGCTCTAGAATGGGAATGACAAGGGCAGACAGGAGAGCGGTACCCACATAACCTCTGCGATTGCCAAAACCATCTTCTTATTGGCTAGAACCTGGTCACTAGTTGAACGACGGGGCCCCATCATCAACTCTTAGCAACCTGGTTCGCTGGTTGGGGGAGATAGCCTGTAAATGAGGGTGTGTACATGCGCCGAATAAAGGTTACGTACTCTTTGCATGCCACATGTTATCACATCTCGTGTGATCTTGTAACATGTTATCATACCATCACCTGTGAACACATATGGCTCCATATCATTACTGAGTGGTGTCACCAACTAGTGTCTGTATCAAGACTGAGTCACTCAACACCTCACATTACTGAGTGGTGTCACCAACTAGTGTCTGTATCAAGACTGAGTCACTCAACACCTCACATTACTGAGTGGTGTCACCAACTAGTGTCTGTATCAAGACTGAGTCACTCAACACCTCACATTACTGAGTGGTGTCACCAACTAGTGTCTGTATCAAGACTGAGTCACTCAACACCTCACATTACTGAGTGGTGTCACCAACTAGTGTCTGTATCAAGACTGAGTCACTCAACACCTCACATTACTGAGTGGTGTCACCAACTAGTGTCTGTATCAAGACTAAGTGGTTCAACACCTCACATTACCTCTACACGTCTACCAACATTATTTTATCACAACAACAAAAATACCCAAGTGTTGTATATGCGTTTTATTCATCTATCTGTCTGTTTTATACACCATAAATGTAGTAAAATAAGCTTAAAAACAACATATTAGGGCTTCAGCATATGAGGTACCTACATACCTTACCATTTTTTCCATTCTGACTTAGGAATTTAAGGGCCACTTTGAACCTGACGTGACATATGATTTCACAAAGTCAAAATCCGGTCCTATTGATAATACTGTTTTATGCGTTGTTGTTATGTTGCAGATGTGGAGCATCTGTTGTTATCTTGTCATGTTGCAGATGTGGAGTATCTGTTGTTATCTTGTCATGTTACAGATGTGGAGTATCTGTTGTTATCTTGTTATGTTGCAGATGTGGAGTATCTGTTGTTATCTTGTCATGTTGCAGATGTGGAGTATCTGTTGTTATCTTGTTATGTTGCAGATGTGGAGTATCTGTTGTTATCTTGTCATGTTGCAGATGTGGAGTATCTGTTGTTATCTTGTTATGTTGCAGATGTGGAGTATCTGTTGTTATCTTGTCATGTTGCAGATGTGGAGTATCTGTTGTTATCTTGTCATGTTACAGATGTGGAGTATCTGTTGTTATCTTGTTATGTTGCAGATGTGGAGTATCTGTTGTTATCTTGTCATGTTGCAGATGTGGAGTATCTGTTGTTATCTTGTTATGTTGCAGATGTGGAGTATCTGTTGTTATCTTGTCATGTTGCAGATGTGGAGTATCTGTTGTTATCTTGTTATGTTGCAGATGTGGAGTATCTGTTGTTATCTTGTTATGTTGCAGATGTGGAGTATCTGTTGTTATCTTGTCATGTTGCAGATGTGGAGTATCTGTTGTTATCTTGTTATGTTGCAGATGTGGAGTATCTGTTGTTATCTTGTCATGTTGCAGATGTGGAGTATCTGTTGTTATCTTGTTATGTTGCAGATGTGGAGTATCTGTTGTTATCTTGTCATGTTGCAGATGTGGAGTATCTGTTGTTATCTTGTCATGTTACAGATGTGGAGTATCTGTTGTTATCTTGTTATGTTGCAGATGTGGAGTATCTGTTGTTATCTTGTCATGTTGCAGATGTGGAGTATCTGTTGTTATCTTGTCATGTTGCAGATGTGGAGTATCTGTTGTTATCTTGTCATGTTACAGATGTGGAGTATCTGTTGTTATCTTGTTATGTTGCAGATGTGGAGTATCTGTTGTTATCTTGTCATGTTACAGATGTGGAGTATCTGTTGTTATCTTGTCATGTTACAGATGTGGAGTATCTGTTGTTATCTTGTTATGTTACAGATGTGGAGTATCTGTTGGGTCGACCTCTGCAACGAGAGTTGGCTGGTGAAGCGCAGATAGAAGTGGCTCTGGATTCACTACTACACATTAGCAGTGGTAAGTGGCAGTACCTGGACCTCAGCAGTGGTAAGTGGCAGTATCTGGATCTCAGCAGCGGTAAGTGGTAGTACGTAGACCTCAGCAGTGGTAGTGGTAGTACCTGGACCTCAGCAGTGGTAAGTGACAGTACCTGGACCTCAGCAGTGGTAAGTGACAGTACCTGGACCTCAGCAGTGGTAAGTGGCAGTACCTGGACCTCAGCAGTGGTAAGTGGAAGTACCTGGACCTCAGCAGTGGTAAGTGGAAGTACCTGGACCTCAGCAAGTGGTAAGTGGCAGTACCTGGACCTCAGCAGTGGTAAGTGGCAGTACCTGGACCTCAGCAGTGGTAAGTGACAGTACCTGGACCTCAGTAGTGGTAAGTGGCAGTACCTGGACCTCAGCAGTGGTAAGTGACAGTACCTTGACCTCAGTAGTGGTAAGTGGCAGTACCTGGACCTCAGCAGTGGTAAGTGGAAGTACCTGGACATCAGCAGAGGTAAGCGGCAGTACCTAGACCTCAGCAGTGGTAAGTGACAGTACCTGGACCTCAGCAGTGGTAAGTGGCAGCACCTAGACCTCAGCAGTGGTAAGTGACAGTACCTAGACCTCAGCAGTGGTAAGTGACAGTACCTGGACTTCAGCAGTGGTAAGTGACAGTACCTGGACCTCAGCAGTGGCAAGTGGCAGTATCTAGACCTCAGCAGTGGTAAGTGGCAGTACCTAGACCTCAGCAGTGGCAAGTGGCAGTATCTAGACCTCAGCAGTGGTAAGTGACAGTGCCTGGACCTCAGCAGTGGTAATTGACAGTACCTGGACCTCAGCAGTGATAAGTGACAGTACCTAGACTTCAGCAGTGGTAAGTGACAGTACCTGGACTTCAGCAGTGGTAAGTGACAGTACCTGGACATCAGCAGTGGCAAGTGGCAGTATCTAGACCTCAGCAGTGGTAAGTGGCAGTACCTAGACCTCATCAGTGGTAAGTGACAGAACCTGAAACTCAGCAGTGGTAAGTGACAGTACCTGGACCTCAGTAGTGGTAAGTGGCACTACCTGGACCTCAGCAGTGGTAAGTGACAGTACATAGACCTCAGCAGTGGTAAGTGGCAGTACCTAGACCTCAGCAGTGGTAAGCGGCAGTATCTAGACCTCAGCAGTGGTAAGTGGTAGTACCTAGACCTCAGCAGTGGTAAGTGGCAGTATCTAGACCTCAGCAGTGGTAAGTGGCAGTACCTGGACCTCAGTAGAGGTAAGTGACAGTACCTGGACCTCAGCAGTGGTAAGTGACAGTACCTGGACCTCAGCAGTGGTAAGTGGCAGTATCTAGACCTCAGCAGTGGTAAGTGGCAGTACCTGGACCTCAGCAGTGGTAAGTGGCAGTATCTATACCTCAGCAGTGGTAAGTGGCAGTATCTAGACCTCAGCAGTGGCAAGTGGCAGTATCTAGACCTCAGCAGTGGTAAGTGACAGTACCTGGACCTCAGCAGTGGTAAGTGACAGTACCTGGACCTCAGCAGTGGTAAGTGACAGTACCTAGACCTCAGCAGTGGTAAGTGGCAGTACCTAGACCTCAGCAGTGGTAAGTGTCAGTACCTAGACCTCAGCAGTGGTAAGTGACAGTACCTAGACCTCAGCAGTGGTAAGTGGCAGTACCTAGACCTCAGCAGTGGTAAGTGTCAGTACCTAGACCTCAGCAGTGGTAAGTGACAGTACCTAGACCTCAGCAGTGGTAAGTGGCAATACCTGGACCTCAGCAGTGGTAAGTGGCAGTACCTAGACCTCAGCAGTGGTAAGTGACAGTACCTGGACCTCAGCAGTGGTAAGTGGCAGTACCTAGACCTCAGCAGTGGTAAGTGACAGTACCTGGACCTCAGCAGTGGTAAGTGGCAGTACCTAGACCTGAGCAGTGGTAAGTGACAGTACCTGGACCTCAGCAGTGGTAAGTGGCAGTACCTAGACCTCAGCAGTGGTAAGTGACAGTACCTGGACCTCAGCAGTGGTAAGTGGCAGTACCTAGACCTCAGCAGTGGTAAGTGACAGTACCTGGACCTCAGCAGTGGTAAGTGACAGTACCTAGACCTCAGCAGTGGTAAGTGACAGTACCTAGACCTCATCAGTGGTAAGTGTCAGTACCTAGACCTCATCAGTGGTAAGTGGCAGTGCCTGGACCTCAGCAGTGGTAAGTGACAGTACCTAGACCTCAGCAGTGGTAAGTGACAGTACCTAGACCTCATCAGTGGTAAGTGGCAGTATTTGGACCTCAGCAGTGGTAAGTGACAGTACCTAGACCTCATCAGTGGTAAGTGGCAGTACCTGGACCTCAGCAGTGGTAAGTGACAGTACCTAGACCTCAGCAGTGGTAAGTGACAGTACCTAGACCTCAGCAGTGGTAAGTGACAGTACCTGGACCTCAGCAGTGGTAAGTGACAGTACCTGAAACTCAGCAGTGGTAAGTGGCAGTACCTGGACCTCAGCAGTGGTAAGTGACAGTACCTAGACCTCAGCAGTGGTAAGTGGCAGTACCTAGACCTCAGCAGTGGTAAGTGACAGTACCTGGACCTCAGCAGTGGTAAGTGACAGTACCTGAAACTCAGCAGTGGTAAGTGGCAGTACCTGGACCTCAGGTAGATCTAAGAAATCGCAATGACAGGTCGGTCTGGAGTTTTACGACCCTTCACCGCGAGTTCAATCCCCACCCGTACCGTGGTTTGGTAGGTAGTATCTTGATGTTAGACAACGGCTCTTGCTTCAAGGCATTGGAAATACCTTCAAGTTTCCTCGGATCAAACTTAATTAATTTTAATTCTCCAGGTACTGTTAAAACCCTCGAGGATTTAGCGCTTTTGCGTACACGAAATAAAAAATCTTGCTGTATAACTCTAATTGCTTACGTATTTATTCATTAATTAAATGATACACTGAGTGTGGGAGTCCTGTCCCTCATCTTCCAGCTGTCTTCAAGACCGGGCTGCAGAGGTACCTAGAGTCAGTACCTGACCAGCCGGGCTGTAGTTCGTACATTGGTTTGTGTGCAGCCAGCAGTAACGGCCTGGCTGATCAGGCCCTGATCCACCGCGAGGCCTGGTCATGGACTGGGCAGAGGGACGTTGACCCCGGAGACACACTCCAGGTATACTGCATTTGTTACCACACAGCCTGTTAGGACGCCTCCCTGTCGGGCTGGGAGGTAGAGGCTGCGGGCTGGGAGGTAGAGGCTGCGGGCTGGGAGGTAGAGGCTGCGGGCTGGGAGGTAGAGGCTGCGATTGTGTTTGCAAGTGTGGTATTACACACTTAGTTAAGTAGTGGTACACACTTGGGTAAGTGGTGGTACACACTTGGGTAAGTGGTGGTACACACTTGGGTAAGTGGTGGTACACACTTGGGTAAGTGGTGGTACACACTTGGGTAAGTGGTGGTACACACTTAGTTAAGTAGTGGTACACACTTGGGTAAGTGGTGGTACACACTTGGGTAAGTGGTGGTACACACTTGGGTAAGTGGTGGTACACACTTGGGTAAGTGGTGGTACACACTTGGGTAAGTGGTGGTACACTCTTGGGTAGGTGGTGGTACACACTTGGGTAAGTGGTGGTACACACTTGAGTAAGTGGTGGTACACACTTGGGTAAGTGGTGGTACACACTTGGGTAGGTGGTGGTACACACTTGGGTAGGTGGTGGTACACACTTGGGTAGGTGGTGGTACACACTTGGGTAGGTGGTGGTACACACTTGGGTAGGTGGTGGTACACACTTGGGTAGGTGGTGGTACACACTTGGGTAGGTGGTGGTACACACTTGGGTAGGTGGTGGTACACACTTGGGTAAGTGGTGGTACACACTTGGGTAGGTGGTGGTACACACTTGGGTAGGTGGTGGTACACACTTGGGTAGGTGGTGGTACACACTTGGGTAGGTGGTGGTACACACTTGGGTAGGTGGTGGTACACACTTGGGTAGGTGGTGGTACACACTTGGGTAAGTGGTGGTACACACTTGGGTAAGTGGTGGTACACACTTGGGTAAGTGGTGGTACACATTTGGGTAAGTGGTAGTACACACTTGGGTAAGTGGTGGTATACACTTGGGTAAGTGGTGGTACACATTTGGGTAAGTGGTAGTACACACTTGGGTAAGTGGTAGTACACACTTGGGTAAGTGGTAGTACACACTTGGGTAAGTGGTAGTACAGACTTGGGTAAGTGGTAGTACACACTTGGGTAAGTGGTGGTACACATTTGGGTAAGTGGTAGTACACACTTGGGTAAGTGGTGGTACACACTTGGGTAAGTGGTGGTACACATCTTAAATTGTTCCAAGTAGATAGAAGTATCGGGAAGGGGGGTGGGGTGGCATTGTATGTCCGAGATCGCTTGAACTGTTGCATAAAAACGGGTATTAAGTCTGAAGTAACACATACAGAGTCTGTTTGGATAGAATTTTCAGAGGGGCATGAAAAATTAATTTTAGGTGTGATATACCGTCCCCCAAATTTAGATAGGGACCAAGGGAGACTACTATGGGAGGAAATTGTTAGGGCCACACAAGGCACGATAATGGAATAGGGAATTTAGAATTCTAGAAGTAGTTCAGGATTGTTTTTTGAAGCAGTTTGTGACACCTACAAGGGGTTAGCTTGACTTATAAACAATGAATGATTTTAGGAGAGGAATTTCTTGACTGGGAATTTAGAATCATACGATTTCTTAGAAGTAGTTCAGGATTGTTTTTTGAAGCAGTTTGTGACAGAACCTACAAGGGGTAATAACCTGCTTGACTTAGTTCTGGCAAACAATGAATCCCTTGTTAATAATTTAGAAGTTTCAGAGGAACTGGGTGCTAGCGACCACAAATCAATTACATGTAGAATTGAATGGAAGTATGATAGTAGGGATAACTCAGTAACAGTCCCAGATTTTCGCTTAGCAGATTACGATGGGCTTAGAGAACACTTATCATCTGTTGACTGGGGTAACGAAGAGAGCTATCAATATGACAGTTTTCTGAACACAATACATGCTGCTCAAAGAACGTTTATCCCTTATAAGGAAATTAGATCAAATAGAAATGACCCAAAATGGATGAATAATAGGCTGAAATATCTACTAGGGCATAAGAAAGGAATTTATAGGCGTATCAAAAGAGGCGAGGGTCATCTTATGAATCAGTATATTGACATTAAGAGGGACATTAAAAAGGGGATAAGAAAAGCTAAAAGGGACTATGAAATTAAAGTTGCTAGGGATTCTAAAACTAACCCAAAAAGTTTTTTCCAGGTCTATAGAACAAAAGTTAGAGATAAGATAGGTCCCCTTAAAAATAACTATGGGCATCTTACTGACAAAGAGAATGAAATGTGCTCGATTTTAAATAATTATTTTCTCTCGGTTTTTACACAGGAAGACACTAATAATATTCCGGTAATTAATTTTTATAGTGGATCAGAAGAAGATAAATTATGTAACATCACAGTCACTAGTGAAATGGTTGTGAAGCAGATAGACAGACTGAAGCAAAATAAGTCACCGGGTCCTGATGAGGTTTTTTCAAGGATTCTAAAGGAATGCAAAATGGAAGTCTGTGAACCATTAACTAATATTTTTAATTTATCTCTTCAAACAGGTGCAGTGTCTGATATGTGGAAGATGGCTAATGTAATTCCTATTTTTAAAACAGGGAACAAGTCGTTACCGTCAAATTACCGCCCAATAAGCCTGACCTCAATTGTAGGCAAATTACTAGAGTCAATTATAGCTGAGATTATAAGAAGCCATCTCGATAAGCATAGCTTGATTAATGATACTCAGCATGGATTCACAAGAGGCCGGTCTTGTCTAACTAATTTATTAACTTTCTTCAGTAAAGCTTTTGAGGCTGTTGACCACGATAAAGAATTTGATATTATTTACTTAGATTTTAGTAAGGCTTTTGATAGAGTTCCGCACCATAGACTGTTAAAGAAAGTGGCAGCTCATGGCATTGGGGAAAGGGTGCTCTCGTGGATCGAATCATGGCTCACAGACAGGAAGCAAAGAGTGTCCATAAATGGGGTTAAATCCGAGTGGGGATCAGTAACAAGTGGCGTTCCACAGGGATCAGTCTTGGGCCCGTTGTTGTTTATAATATATATCAATGATCTTGATGAAGGAATTACTAGTGATATGAGCAAATTCGCCGATGACACGAAGATAGGTAGGATAATTGATTCAAACGTAGATGTTAGGGAACTTCAGGAGGATTTAGACAAACTCTACTCTTGGTCAGAAAAGTGGCAGATGCAGTTCAATGTAGATAAATGCAAGGTTCTGAAGCTCGGGAGTGTCCATAACCCTAGCACTTATAAGTTAAATAATGTAGAACTTAACCATACAGATTGCGAAAAGGACTTGGGGGTTATGGTAAGCAGCAACCTTAAACCAAGACAGCAATGCCTAAGCGTACGTAATAAGGCAAATAGATTACTGGGATTTATATCAAGAAGTGTAAGCAACAGAAGTCCAGAGGTCATACTGCAGCTTTATACATCATTAGTAAGGCCTCACCTAGATTATGCAGTTCAATTCTGGTCTCCATATTACAGAATGGACATAAATTCGTTAGAAAACATTCAGCGTAGGATGACTAAATTAATACATAGCATTAGAAATCTTCCTTATGAAGAAAGATTGAAGACTCTTAAGTTACATTCACTTGTTAGACGAAGAATGAGGGGAGACCTGATCGAAGTGTATAAGTGGAAGATAGGTATTAATAAAGGGGATATTAACAAGGTCTTGAGAATATCTCTCCAAGAGAGAACCCGCAGTAATGGATTTAAATTAGATAAGTTTAGATTTAGAAAGGACATAGGAAAGTATTGGTTTGGAAATAGGGTAGTAGATGAGTGGAACAGTCTACCTAGTTGGGTTATTGAGGCTAGGACTTTGGGTAGTTTCAAATTTAGGTTGGATAAATACATGAGTGGGATGGGTTGGATTTGAGTGGGACTTGCACATCAGAGCTTATTTTTGGGTAGCATTGAAAATTGGGTAGGTCAAATGTTTGTTAGTGGGATGAATTGTAAAGGACCTGCCTAGTATGGGCCAACAGGCCTGCTGCAGTGTTCCTCCGTTCTTATGTTCTTATGTTCTTAAGTGGTAGTACACACTTGGGTAAGTGGTAGTACACACTTGGGTAAGTGGTAGTACACACTTGGGTAAGTGGTGGTACACACTTGGGTAAGTGGTAGTACACACTTGGGTAAGTGGTAGTACACACTTGGGTAAGTGGTAGTACACACTTGGGTAAGTGGTGGTACACACTGGGGTAAGTGGTAGTGTGGTACACACTTGGGTAAGTGGTAGTACACACTTGGGTAAGTGGTGGTACGCACTTGGGTAAGTGGTGGTACACACTTGGGTAAGTGGTGGTACACACTTGGGTAAGTGGTGGTACACACTTGGGTAAGTGGTGGTACACACTTGGGTAAGTGGTGGTACACACTTGGGTAAGTGGTAGTGCACACTTGGGTAAGTGGTAGTACACACTTGGGTAAGTGGTAGTACACACTTGGGTAAGTGGTGGTACACACTTGGGTAAGTGGTGGTACACACTTGGGTAAGTGGTGGTACACACTTGGGTAAGTGGTAGTACACACTTGGGTAAGTGGTGGTACACACTTGGGTAAGTGGTGGTACACACTTGGGTAAGTGGTGGTACACACTTGGGTAAGTGGTGGTACACACTTGGGTAAGTGGTGGTACACACTTGGGTAAGTGGTGGTACACACTTGGGTAAGTGGTGGTACACACTTGGGTAAGTGGTGGTACACACTTGGGTAAGTGGTAGTGCACACTTGGGTAAGTGGTAGTACACACTTGGGTAAGTGGTAATACACACTTGGGTAAGTGGTAGTACACACTTGGGTAAGTGGTAGTACACACTTGGGTAAGTGGTGGTACACACTTGGGTAAGTGGTAGTACACACTTGGGTAAGTGGTAGTACACACTTGGGTAAGTGGTAGTACACACTTGGGTAAGTGGTAGTACACACTTGGGTAAGTGGTGGTACACACTTGGGTAAGTGGTGGTACACACTTGGGTAAGTGGTGGTACACACTTGGGTAAGTGGTGGTACACACTTGGGTAAGTGGTAGTACACACTTGGGTAAGTGGTGGTACACACTTGGGTAAGTGGTGGTACACACTTGGGTAAGTGGTGGTACACACTTGGGTAAGTGGTGGTACACACTTGGGTAAGTGGTGGTACACACTTGGGTAAGTGGTGGTACACAGCAGGGGAAGCTGGTTAGCAGGAATTGGGAAATACAGTATCTGTTCTCTGAAGGGGAATGTAGGTGATGCTACAGATTGAGATATCATTCCATTAGTGTCGTTTGTTCACTTTCTAGCAAGACAGTTATTGGAAATATAACCACAAATGCAGTATAATGTGATCCTTTATTGACTACGTTTCGCCCACACAGTGGGCTTTTTCAAGTCACAAACAGTACTACCTGGGGTGGAAGGAACGCGAGTATTTATAGTCGCGTTCCTTCCACCCCAGGTAGTTCTGTTTGTGACTTGAAAAAGCCCACTGTGTGGGCGAAACGTAGTCAATAAAGGATCACATTATACTGCATTTGTGTTTATATTTCCATTGTGTCGGTATTTTATACCATTTATTTCCAAGACAGTTATTAACTGAATGATGGTGAATGACCTTTTTTCCATCCTAGATTGGTGAGAGACGGCCCATGTCTTTAAAGAAGTGGGTATCATTTTTTTACAGTTGTTATGAATAGCAAGCAGTTAATGCTTTGTAAATGTAAATTCAACCAGTGATTTCTAGAGTCATATACTCGATGTTGCAGGTCTGCGGGATATAGCAGGCCGCATGCGGGCGCTGGAGGAGTCAAGGTCGCAGGCGGCAGCCAGGGCTGAAGAGGTGAGCTATGCAATATGGTGTATTCAGTTATTTTATCAATAAACAAGTATTTTGAGCTAATTTATTCAACTAAAGTTTAGTTGTTGCAATATTGTCAGTGATCAGTTTTTGAAAGGATCGCAGGATATATACAAGGAGCTGTCAAAAAGCTCCAGGTCTCGAATTTTCGTGAAGTTCCAGGATGAAATAAGGCGTCGACGTAGATCACGCTGCGCAGTATGCTTCTTCATGACGTAGCCTGGCGAGTTTCATTGCGGTCGGTCATTCTGGTGTAGTTAGATAGGCAGTTTTTAGTCGTGTTGTCAGTGATTTGTTCCGATTTTTTGTGCAACATAAAGGAACCTTCAAAAGAAGAACAGTGTGTGTGTGTGTGTGTGTGTGTGTGTGTGTGTGTGTGTGTGTGTGTGTGTGTGTGTGTGTGTGTGTGTGTGTGTGTGTGTGTGTGTGTGTGTGTGTGTGTGTGTGTGTGTGTGTGTGTGTGTGTGTGTGAAATTCTGTTTCAAGCTGGGTAAAACACCTAGTGAAACTCACAAAATTCTTCAGTAAACATTGGGCGACGAAGCAGTGGGTTAGACAGAGTATGTTGCATGATTTTCTCGATTCAAAACAGGATGAAGGTCAGTTGAGGATGATGAACACTCCGGTCATCCAATGTCAAATGCACAAATAGCCCAGTCACGGTATTGTGCCTTTTTTTGTTCTTTATCAACGTCAAAAATAGATGTCAACATTGAAAAAGTGAGATAGGATCTTCATGAAGATCATCATCAGAGTATCCAGAATATTGCAAGTGCTATGGGAATTTATGGGTTATGTCAAAGCACTTTGACTTAAAATTTGAACATGAGGCGAGTGACTGTGAAGTTTATGCCCCGATTGCTGACCCAAGATCAGAAAGACCATCGTTTTCTGGTTAATAGCATAGCTATTAACCCCACCCTCCCTACTCCCAAGATCTAGCCTCCCATGACTTCATTCTCTTCCCCCAAAAAATGGAAAAGAGCACTTAGGGAGCAGCGTTTTAACGATGTGGAGATACCTAAGACGCTAGATGGCGTTAAGAAAGAAGAATTCCAGAAATGTTTCCAGAAGTAGCAGAAGCGCTAGGATCAGTTTATAGCCTCGCAAGCAGCGAGTTTTCTATGTGTCAGCCAGTGTAGATAGCTGCTGAAATATCCACGTGCTAGTGAAATTAAGTGTGAGCATCATACTTAAAGTTTTAGCGTCAAGTGTGTATATGGGTAGGTAAGTGTGTAGGAGGCTAGGTAAGTGGTTAACACCGTCGCAATGATAAATTAGTAAATTAAGTGTATGTGCAGCATCTGGATATCTTTATTCTGAAGGCGTTTCGCCATCCTTTGGCTTTATCAGCACAATACAGATGACTGGAGAGGTAGAAGATGAGGTAATCAGTCCCTCAGCCTAGCAGCAGGTGCTCAGTACTGTAGATGTAATCAAGACTAAGGCACTCATCTTTTCTCTCTCCAGTCTTCTGTGTTGTATTGATAAAGCTACTGATTGGCGAGACGTCGACATAATAAAGATACCCAGATGTTGCGCAAGTGTTTAATTTATTATCTTGGCGAAACGTCTATATAATAAAGATACCCAGATGTTGCGCAAGTGTTTAATTCATTATCTTGGCGAAACGTCTATATAATAAAGATACCCAGATGTTGCGCAAGTGTTTAATTCATTATCTTGGCGAAACGTCTATATAATGAAGATACCCAGATGTTGCGCAAGTGTTTAATTCATTATCTTGGCGAAACGTCTATATAATAAAGATACCCAGATGTTACACATGTGTTTAATTCATTATCTTATCTTACCACTGATGCACACTGTCATGTACAGCTGCGGGGGCGCCTGTCGGAACTGTCAGCAGACTTACAGAGGTTCGTAGCTCGCTGTTCCCTGGAGGACCTGGACCTGTGCAACACCCTTGACTACCGGGGTCTCGAACTAGGAGCTCGATTCCACAGTGTGAGTTACTGATACTAAGCTTTTCTCATCCAAATCAAATTTGTGTTCATGGTATTTTATACAGTATCAGCTTATGTGATGAATGGTTTTGAAAACCGACAAGTTGAAGAATTGAGACACTTATGAAACACATGGGAATCTTTATTGAAGAAACGTTTCGCCACACAGTGGCTTCATCAGCCCAATACAAAGTAGAAATGGGTAAGGAGAGTAGAAGGTTTGAGGTAATCAGTCCCTCAACCTGGAATCAATGTGTTCAGTCCATCAGTCTTGTAGGAAGTGATGGACTGAACACATCGATTCCAGGTTGAGGGACTGATTACCTCAAAACTTCTACTCTCCTTACCCATTTCTACTTTGTATTGGACTGATAAAGCCACTGTGTGGCGAAACGTTTCTTCAATAAAGATTCCCATGTGTTGCATAAGTGTCTCAATTTAGTATCAGCTTAGTTCATAATATTTTAACCTAAAAGAACGAGTCTTTACATCTTAGCTGAGAGTTTTAAGGGAAACTAAAAGAAATTTATCGCCTATTGCTTGATTATATAGATCAGAACAGCGGTAAAACTTATTCTCTCTTTGTGCGTTTCAGTTCTCGTTCTCTGAGCAGCTTCGTCTGCTGGCTATTGTTGAGAACCACAACCTGACAGACACAGCCAGACGGGCCAGATATGAGTATGAGAATATTCCCAACTATGTGAAGGTCATGACGCGCCCTACTAGGGAAGGTAGGTCCCCTTGCACTCACTATTATACCAGGGAAGGTAGGTCCCCTTGCACTCACTGTTATACCAGGGAAGGTAGGTCCCCTTACGCTCACTGTTATACCAGGGAAGGTAGGTCCCCTTGCACTCACGGTTATACCAGGGAAGGTAGGTCCCCTTGCACTCACTGTTATACCAGGGAAGGTAGGTCTCCTTACGCTCTCTGTTATACTAGGGAAGGTAGGTCTCCTTACACTCACTGTTATACCAGGGAAGGTAGGTCCCCTTGCACTCACTGTTATACCAGGGAAGGTAGGTCTCCTTACGCTCTCTGTTATACTAGGGAAGGTAGGTCTCCTTACACTCACTGTTATACCAGGGAAGGTAGGTCCCCTTGCACTCACTGTTATACCAGGGAAGGTAGGTCCCCTTACGCTCACTGTTATACCAGGGAAGGTAGGTCCCCTTGCACTCACGGTTATACCAGGGAAGGTAGGTCCCCTTGCACTCACTGTTATACCAGGGAAGGTAGGTCTCCTTACGCTCACTGTTATACCAGGGAAGGTAGGTCCCCTTGCACTCACTGTTATACCAGGGACGGTAGGTCCCCTTGCACTCACTGTTATACCAGGGAAGGTTGGTCCCCTTGCAATCACTGTTATACCAGGGAAGGTAGGTCCCCTTGCACTCACTGTTATACCAGGGAAGGTAGGTCTCCTTACGCTCACTGTTATACCAGGGAAGGTAGGTCCCCTTGCACTCACTGTTATACCAGGGACGGTAGGTCTCTTTGCACTCACTGTTATACCAGGGAAGGTAGGTCCCCATACGCTCACTGTTATACCAGGGAAGGTAAGTCCCCTTGCACTCAATGTTATACTAGGGAAGGTAGGTCCCCTTACACTCACTGTTATACTAGGGAAGGTAGGTCCCTTGCACTTACTGTTATACCAGGGAAGGTAGGTCCCTTGCACTTACTGTTATACCAGGGAAGGTAGGTCCCCTTGCACTCACTGTTATACCAGGGAAGGTAGGTCCCCTTACACTCACTGTTATACCAGGGAAGGTAGGTCCCCTTACACTCACTGTTATTCCAGGGAAGGTAGTCCCTCTACACTGTTGTACCAGGGGAGGCAGGTCCCCTTGACTCATTGTTATACCAGGGAAGGTAGATCCTCTTACACTCACTGTTGTACCAGGGAAGGTAGGTCCCCTTGCACTCACTGTTATTCCAGGGAAGGTAGGTCCCCTTGCACTCACTGTTATACCAGGGAAAGTAGGTCCCCTTACAGTCACTGTTATACCAAGGAAGGTAAGTCCCCTTACACTCGCTGTTATACCAGGGAAGACAGGTCCCTCTACACTGTTACACCAGGGAAAGTAGGTCCCCTTATACCAGGGAAGGCAGGTCCCCTTATACCAGGGAAGGCAGGTCCCCTTATACCAGGGAAGGCAGGTCCCTCTACACTGTTGTACCAGGAGAAGGTAGGTCCCTTTGCACTCACTATTATACCAGGGAAGGTAGGTCCCCTACTCTCACTGTTATACCAGGAATGTCTCCTATTTCGGGACGCCACATAATTCGGTACACCTCATAATTCGGAAAGTCTCTTAATTAGGGAAGACTCCTAATTCGGGACGTCTCCTAATTCGGGACGTCTTATAATTCGGGACGTCTGATAACTAGCTATTCAAACAAGCTCATGCATTCTTATACAACATTGCATTAAACCTTTGTAGTATTTGTAAATTTACTCCTTTGTAACTGCTTATTCTATTATCTCTAGCAAGCTGAGGGAATAAATAGGTTTTAAAGCTTTCTATTGATGCAAGTATGTCATTTAAAGCTTACTGCATCCTAAGTCACTTGTTCTTAAACTCAAATTTGATGTATCGTTTCTTAACGCGAATCATTATGGATGGTGTGTGGCAGAGGTGAAGCGGGTAGTGCGGGGCTACCGTGCGTCACTCTATTCTAAAGTACGTAACCTGGACCACATGGCCTTCGACCTGGAGGTACGCACTAAGGAGCTCAGCTGGAGGGTGGAAGAGGCCACCTCTGACCTCAACCTCCACGAGAACTACAGGTGGTACACTGTGCTAGGTAAGTCTGACACTGTCAGCAGGATTTTCCACTGGTATAAAAATTGTGAATAATGTGAGAAAATTACCTGCATGAGGTTTACAGGATATTGCCTGAATTATTACGTGCAAAATATTTGGGTGAGATAAGTAGGACTTAGTCACAGTAGGTCGCAGGACTGTGACTCCCTTGACGCCCACTTCATCACCACAGTCACAAAAAGATAGACCTAATATTAAATTAATAATTACAGTATTAAATATTAATATCAATAATGGTAAATTATAAAATAGTGTGGATTGTGTGATTAGGCTTACTGGGTACACAGAATATAATTATTGTACATAAATTATAATGGTGTTATTATAAAAGAAGTTCGTATTACCACTTACCATTTAATTAGTGTAGATGGATCACACCACAACACCTGCCTGACACATAGACCCTTCACTGGCCAGTTAGATATCTAAATGCAAAGACTAATGGCGCACTTCCCTGTGTGAGAGATGGTTGTATCCCTTATCTTCCGTCATCTACACGTAATTGTTGAGGTCCCGCAAATTTCCTGTCCCAATTCTCCAGCAGGGGACATTAAGACAGGTTCCTAATTACAAATTCAGGCCAAAACCCCCCAATTTGGCTCAGAAGATGCCGGATTATTAGCAGAATTTTCCACAACAGTCATTGTTCACAAATTACGACACTCTCCATGCTGTTCCACATCCTTGTTCACTTAAAATTTCTCGAAGGATCCAAATAGCATCACATTTTAATATGCAAGTATTATATTATTCATTTATATGTTTACATTTAGGTAAATTATGTAAAAAAATTCCACACAGGTGTTGTTGTGGGCTTGTCGTTAGTGTGGGTGTTGATGACTGTGGGGGTGTGCTGTGGGTGCTGTGCCTACACAGCGGACCATCATCCCACAGAGAGGTCCTGTGTCTCTCACTTGGCTGGCAAGACACTCATTGCGTGAGTTAACTGACTACAAACCTCTTTCTCCAGATATGTTCTTCCATCTTTTTAGTTACATTTACATGTAGAGAGTGCAAATAAATTTCCTTTTATAATTAATTAATGATATATATAATTGCACTGAAGTAGGAGGTTGGTAGACAGCAACCACCCAGGGAGGTACTACCGTCCTGTGGTAGTAGGTTGGTAGACAGCAACCACCCAGGGTGGTACTACCGTCCTGTGGTAGTAGGTTGGTAGACAGCAACCACCCAGGGAGGTACTACCATCCTGTGGTAGTAGGTTGGTAGACAGCAACCACCCAGGGTGGTACTACCATCCTGTGGTAGTAGGTTGGTAGACAGCAACCACCCAGGGAGGTACTACCATCCTGTGGTAGTAGGTTGGTAGACAGCAACCACCCAGGGAGGTACTACCGTCCTGTGGTAGTAGGTTGGTAGACAGCAACCACCCAGGGAGGTACTACCATCCTGTGGTAGTAGGTTGGTAGACAGTAACCACCCAGGGAGGTACTACCCTCCTGTGGTAGCAGGTTGGTAGACAGTAACCACCCAGGGAGGTACTACCCTCCTGTGGTAGTAGGTTGGTAGACAGCAACCACCCAGGGAGGTACTACCCTCCTGTGGTAGTAGGTTGGTAGACAGCAACCACCCAGGGAGGTACTACCATCCTGTGGTAGTAGGTTGGTAGACAGCAACCACCCAGGGAGGTACTACCATCCTGTGGTAGTAGGTTGGTAGACAGCAACCACCCAGGGAGGTACTACCATCCTGTGGTAGTAGGTTGGTAGACAGCAGCCACCCAGGGAGGTACTACCATCCTGTGGTAGTAGGTTGGTAGACAACAACCACCCAGGGAGGTACTACCATCCTGTGGTAGTAGGTTGGTAGACAGCAGCCACCCAGGGAGGTACTACCATCCTGTGGTAGTAGGTTGGTAGACAGCAACCACCCAGGGAGGTACTACCATCCTGTGGTAGTAGGTTGGTAGACAGCAACCACCCAGGGAGGTACTACCATCCTGTGGTAGTAGGTTGGTAGACAGCAACCACCCAGGGAGGTACTACCATCCTGTGGTAGTAGGTTGGTAGACAGCAACCACCCAGGGAGGTACTACCATCCTGTGGTAGTAGGTTGGTAGACAGCAACCACCCAGGGAGGTACTACCCTCCTGTGGTAGTAGGTTGGTAGACAGCAACCACCCAGGGAGGTACTACCATCCTGTGGTAGTAGGTTGGTAGACAGCAACCACCCAGGGAGGTACTACCATCCTGTGGTAGTAGGTTGGTAGACAGCAACCACCCAGGGAGGTACTACCGTCCTGTGGTAGTAGGTTGGTAGACAGCAACCACCCAGGGAGGTACTACCATCCTGTGGTAGTAGGTTGGTAGACAGCAGCCACCCACGGAGGTACTACCGTCCTGTGGTAGTAGGTTGGTAGACAGCAACCACCCAGGGAGGTACTACCGTCCTGTGGTAGTAGGTTGGTAGACAGCAACCACCCAGGGAGGTACTACCATCCTGTGGTAGTAGGTTGGTAGACAGCAACCACCCAGGGAGGTACTACCATCCTGTGGTAGTAGGTTGGTAGACAGCAACCACCCAGGGAGGTACTACCATCCTGTGGTAGTAGGTTGGTAGACAGCAGCCACCCAGGGAGGTACTACCATCCTGTGGTAGTAGGTTGGTAGACAGCAACCACCCAGGGAGGTACTACCATCCTGTGGTAGTAGGTTGGTAGACAGCAGCCACCCAGGGAGGTACTACCATCCAGTGGTAGTAGGTTGGTAGACAGCAACCACCCAGGGAGGTACTACCGTCCTGTGGTAGTAGGTTGGTAGACAGCAACCACCCAGGGAGGTACTACCATCCTGTGGTAGTAGGTTGGTAGACAGCAACCACCCAGGGAGGTACTACCATCCTGTGGTAGTAGGTTGGTAGACAGCAGCCACCCAGGGAGGTACTACCGTCCTGTGGTAGTAGGTTGGTAGACAGCAGCCACCCAGGGAGGTACTACCCTCCTGTGGTAGTAGGTTGGTAGACAGCAACCACCCAGGGAGGTACTACCATCCTGTGGTAGTAGGTTGGTAGACAGCAACCACCCAGGGAGGTACTACCATCCTGTGGTAGTAGGTTGGTAGACAGCAACCACCCAGGGAGGTACTACCATCCTGTGGTAGTAGGTTGGTAGACAGCAGCCACCCAGGGAGGTACTACCGTCCTGTGGTAGTAGGTTGGTAGACAGCAACCACCCAGGGAGGTACTACCGTCCTGTGGTAGTAGGTTGGTAGACAGCAGCCACCCAGGGAGGTACTACCATCCTGTGGTAGTAGGTTGGTAGACAGCAACCACCCAGGGAGGTACTACCATCCTGTGGTAGTAGGTTGGTAGACAGCAACCACCCAGGGAGGTACTACCATCCTGTGGTAGTAGGTTGGTAGACAGCAACCACCCAGGGAGGTACTACCATCCTGTGGTAGTAGGTTGGTAGACAGCAACCACCCAGGGAGGTACTACCATCCTGTGGTAGTAGGTTGGTAGACAGCAACCACCCAGGGAGGTACTACCATCCTGTGGTAGTAGGTTGGTAGACAGCAACCACCCAGGGAGGTACTACCATCCTGTGGTAGTAGGTTGGTAGACAGCAACCACCCAGGGAGGTACTACCATCCTGTGGTAGTAGGTTGGTAGACAGCAACCACCCAGGGAGGTACTACCATCCTGTGGTAGTAGGTTGGTAGACAGCAACCACCCAGGGAGGTACTACCATCCTGTGGTAGTAGGTTGGTAGACAGCAACCACCCAGGGAGGTACTACCATCCTGTGGTAGTAGGTTGGTAGACAACAACAACCCAGGGAGGTACTACCATCCTGTGGTAGTAGGTTGGTAGACAGCAACCACCCAGGGAGGTACTACCATCCTGTGGTAGTAGGTTGGTAGACAGCAACCACCCAGGGAGGTACTACCATCCTGTGGTAGTAGGTTGGTAGACAGCAGCCACCCAGGGAGGTACTACCGTCCTGTGGTAGTAGGTTGGTAGACAGCAGCCACCCAGGGAGGTACTACCGTCCTGTGGTAGTAGGTTGGTAGACAGCAGCCACCCAGGGAGGTACTACCGTCCTGTGGTAGTAGGTTGGTAGACAGCAACCACCCAGGGAGGTACTACCGTCCTGTGGTAGTAGGTTGGTAGACAGCAACCACCCAGGGAGGTACTACCGTCCTGTGGTAGTAGGTTGGTAGACAGCAACCACCCAGGGAGGTACTACCGTCCTGTGGTAGTAGGTTGGTAGACAGCAACCACCCAGAGAGGTACTACCGTCCTGTGGTAGTAGGTTGGTAGACAGCAACCACCCAGGGAGGTACTACCGTCCTGTGGTAGTAGGTTGGTAGACAGCAACCACCCAGGGAGGTACTACCGTCCTGTGGTAGTAGGTTGGTAGACAGCAACCACCCAGAGAGGTACTACCGTCCTGTGGTAGTAGGTTGGTAGACAGCAACCACCCAGGGAGGTACTACCGTCCTGTGGTAGTAGGTTGGTAGACAGCAACCACCCAGGGAGGTACTACCGTCCTGTGGTAGTAGGTTGGTAGACAGCAACCACCCAGGGAGGTACTACCGTCCTGTGGTAGTAGGTTGGTAGACAGCAACCACCCAGGGAGGTACTACCGTCCTGTGGTAGTAGGTTGGTAGACAGCAACCACCCAGGGAGGTACTACCCTCCTGTGGTAGTAGGTTGGTAGACAGTAACCACCCAGGGAGGTACTACCCTCCTGTGGTAGTAGGTTGGTAGACAGCAACCACCCAGGGAGGTACTACCGTCCTGTGGTAGTAGGTTGGTAGACAGTAACCACCCAGGGAGGTACTACCCTCCTGTGGTAGTAGGTTGGTAGACAGCAACCACCCAGGGAGGTAATACCGTCCTGTGGTAGTAGGTTGGTAGACAGCAACCACCCAGGGAGGTACTACCCTCCTGTGGTAGTAGGTTGGTAGTCAGCAACCACCCAGGGAGGTACTACCGTCCTGGGGTAGTAGGTTGGTAGACAGTAACCACCCAGGGAGGTACTACCCTCCTGTGGTAGTAGGTTGGTAGACAGCAACCACCCAGGGTGGTACTACCGTCCTGTGGTAGTAGGTTGGTAGACATCAACCACCCAGGGAGGTACTACCGTCCTGTGGAAGTAGGTTGGTAGACAGTAACCACCCAGGGAGGTACTACCCTCCTGTGGTAGTAGGTTGGTAGACAGCAACCACCCAGGGTGGTACTACCGTCCTGTGGTAGTAGGTTGGTAGACATCAACCACCCATAGAGGTACTACCGTCCTGTGGTAGTAGGTTGGTAGACAGCAACCACCCAGGGAGGTACTACCGTCCTGTGGTAGTAGGTTGGTAGACAGCAACCACCCAGGGAGGTACTACCGTCCTGTGGTAGTAGGTTGGCAGACAGCAACCACCCAGGGAGGTACTACCGTCCTGTGGTAGTAGGTTGGTAGACAGCAACCACCCAGGGAGGTACTACCGTCCTGTGGTAGTAGGTTGGTAGACAGCAACCACCCAGGGAGGTACTACCGTCCTGTGGTAGTAGGTTGGTAGACAGCAACCACCCAGGGAGGTACTACCGTCCTGTGGTGGTAGGTTGGTAGACAGCAACCACCCAGGGAGGTAATACCGTCCTGTGGTAGTAGGTTGGTAGACAGCAACCACCCAGGGAGGTACTACCGTCCTGTGGTAGTAGGTTGGTAGACAGCAACCACCCAGGGAGGTACTACCGACCTGTGGTAGTAGGTTGGTAGACAGCAACCACCCAGGGAGGTACTACCGTCCTGTGGTAGTAGGTTGGTAGACAGCAACCACCCAGGGAGGTACTACCGTCCTGTGGTAGTAGGTTGGTAGACAGCAACCACCCAGGGAGGCACTACCGTCCTGTGGTAGTAGGTTGGTAGACAGTAACCACCCAGGGAGGTACTACCGTCCTGTGGTAGTAGGTTGGTAGACAGCAACCACCCAGGGTGGTACTACCGTCCTGTGGTAGTAGGTTGGTAGACAGCAACCACCCAGGGAGGTACTACCGTCCTGTGGTAGTAGGTTGGTAGACAGCAACCACCCAGGGTGGTACTACCGTCCTGTGGTAGTAGGTTGGTAGACAGCAACCACCCAGGGAGGTACTACCGTCCTGTGGTAGTAGGTTGGTAGACAGCAACCACCCAGGGAGGTACTACCGTCCTGTGGTAGTAGGTTGGTAGACAGCAACCACCCAGGGTGGTACTACCGTCCTGTGGTAGTAGGTTGGTAGACAGCAACCACCCAGGGTGGAACTACCGTCCTGTGGTAGTAGGTTGGTAGACAGCAACCACCCAGGGAGGTACTACCGTCCTGTGGTAGTAGGTTTGTAGACAGCAACCACCCAGGGTGGTACTACCGTCCTGTGGTAGTAGGTTGGTAGACAGCAACCACCCAGGGAGGTACTACCGTCCTGTGGTAGTAGGTTGGTAGACAGCAACCACCCAGGGAGGTACTACCGTCCTGTGGTAGTAGGTTGGTAGACAGCAACCACCCAGGGTGGTACTACCGTCCTGTGGTAGTAGGTTGGTAGACAGCAACCACCCAGGGTGGTACTACCGTCCTGTGGTAGTAGGTTGGTAGACAGCAACCACCCAGGGTGGTACTACCGTCCTGTGGTAGTAGGTTGGTAGACAGTAACCACCCAGGGAGGTACTACCGTCCTGTGGTAGTAGGTTGGTAGACAGTAACCACCCAGGGGGGTACTACCGTCCTGTGGTAGTAGGTTGGTAGACAGCAACCACCCAGGGGGGTACTACCGTCCTGTGGTAGTAGGTTGGTAGACAGTAACCACCCAGGGAGGTACTACCGTCCTGTGGTAGTAGGTTGGTAGACAGTAACCACCCAGGGAGGTACTACCCTCCTGTGGTAGTAGGTTGGTAGACAGCAACCACCCAGGGGGGTACTACCGTCCTGTGGTAGTAGGTTGGTAGACAGCAACCACCCAGGGAGGTACTACCGTCCTGTGGTAGTAGGTTGGTAGACAGTAACCACCCAGGGAGGTACTACCGTCCTGTGGTAGTTGGTTGGTAGACAGTAACCACCCAGTGAGGTACTACCCTCCTGTGGTAGTAGGTTGGTAGACAGCAACCACCCAGGGGGGTACTACCGTCCTGTGGTAGTAGGTTGGTAGACAGTAACCACCCAGGGAGGTACTACCGTCCTGTGGTAGTAGGTTGGTAGACAGTAACCACCCAGGGAGGTACTACCCTCCTGTGGTAGTAGGTTGCTAGACAGCAACCACCCAGGGAGGTACTACCGTCCTGTGGTAGGAGGTTGGTAGACAGCAACCACCCAGTGAGGTACTACCGTCCTGTGGTAGTAGGTTGGTAGACAGCAACCACCCAGGGAGGTACTACCGTTTTGTGGTAGCAGGATGGTAGACAGCAACCACCCAGGGAGGTACTACCGTCCTGTGGTAGGAGGTTGGTAGACAGCAACCACCCAGGGAGGTACTACCATCCTGCGGTAGTAGGTTGGTAGACAGCAGCCACCCAGGGAGGTACTACCATCCTGTGGTAGTAGGTTGGTAGACAGCAACCACCCAGGGAGGTACTACCGTCCTGTGGTAGTAGGTTGGTAGACAGCAACCACCCAGGGAGGTACTACCGTCCTGTGGTAGTAGGTTGGTAGACAGCAACCACCCAGGGAGGTACTACCGTCCTGTGGTAGTAGGCTGGTAGACAACAACCACCCAGGGAGGTACTACCGTCCTGTGGTAGTAGGTTGGTAGACAGCAACCACCCAGGGAGGTACTACCGTCCTGTGGTAGTAGGTTGGTAGACAGCAACCACCCAGGGAGGTACTACCGTCCTGTGGTAGTAGGTTGGTAGGCAGCAACCATCCAGGGAGGTACTACCGTCCTGTGGTAGTAGGTTGGTAGACAGCAACCACACAGGGAGGTACTACCATCCTGTGGTAGTAGGTTGCTAGACAGCAACCACTCAGGGAGGTACTACCGTCCTGTGGTAGTAGGTTGGTAGACAGCAACCACCCAGGGAGGTACTACCGTCCTGTGGTAGCAGGTTGGTAGACAGCAACCACCCAGGGAGGTACTACCGTCCTGTGGTAGTAGGTTGGTAGACAGCAACTACCCAGGGAGGTACTACCGTCCTGTGGTAGTAGGTTGGTAGACAGCAACCACCCACGAAGGTACTACCGTCCTGTGGTAGTAGGTTGGTAGACAGCAGCCACCCAGGGAGGTACTACCGTCCTGTGGTAGCAGGTTGGTAGACAGCAACCACCCAGGGAGGTACTACCGTCCTGTGGTAGTAGGTTGGTAGACAGCAACCACCCAGGGAGGTACTACCGTCCTGTGGTAGTAGGTTGGTAGACAGCAACCACCCAGGGAGGTACTACCGTCCTGTGGTAGTAGGTTGGTAGACAGCAACCACCCAGGGAGGTATTACCGTCCTGTGGTAGTAGGTTGGTAGACAGCAACCACCCAGGGAGGTACTACCGTCCTGTGGTAGTAGGTTGGTAGACAGCAACCACCCAGGGAGGTACTACCGTCCTGTGGTAGCAGGTTGGCAGACAGCAACCACCCAGGGAGGTACTACCGTCCTGTGGTAGTAGGTTGGTAGACAGCAACCACCCAGGGAGGTACTACCGTCCTGTGGTAGTAGGTTGGTAGACAGCAACCACCCAGGGAGGTACTACCGTCCTGTGGTAGTAGGTTGGTAGACAGCAACCACCCAGGGAGGTACCCAGGGAGGTACTACCGTCCTGTGGTAGTAGGTTGGTAGACAGCAACCACCCAGGGAGGAACTACCGTCCTGTGGTAGAAGGTTGGTAGACAGCAGCCACACAGGGAGGTACTACCGTCCTGTGGTAGTAGGTTGGTAGACAACAACCACCCAGGGAGGTACTACCGTCCTGTGGTAGTAGGTTGGTAGACAGCAACCACCCAGAGAGGTACTACCGTCCTGTGGTAGTAGGTTGGTAGACAGCAACCACCCAGGGAGGTACTACCGTCCTGTGGTAGTAGGTTGGTAGACAGCAACCACCCAGGGAGGTACTACCGTCCTGTGGTAGTAGGTTGGTAGACAGCAACCACCCAGGGAGGTACTTCAATCCTGTGGTAGTAGGTTGGTAGATAGCAACCACCCTGGGAGGTACTATCATCCTGTGGAAGTAGGTTGGTCGACAGCAACCACCCAGGGAGATACTACCGTCCTGTGGTAGTAGGTTGGTAGACAGCAACCACCCAGGGAGGTACTACCGTCCTGTGGTAGTAGGTTGGTAGACAGCAACTACCCAGGGAGGTACTACCGTCCTGTGGTAGTAGGTTGGTAGACAGCAACCACCCAGGGAGGTACTACCGTCCTGTGGTAGTAGGTTGGTAGACAGCAACCACCCAGGGAGGTACTACCGTCCTGTGGTACTAAGTTGGTAGACGGCAGCCGCCCAGTCAGGTACTACCGTCCTGTGGTAGTAGGTTGGTAGACAGAAGCCACTCAGGGAGGTACTACCGTCATGTGGCAGTAGGCTGGTAGACAGCAACCACTCAGGGAGGTACTACCGTCCTGTGGTAGTAGGTTGGTAAACAGCAACCACCCATGGAGGTACTACCGTCCTGTGGTAGTAGTTTGGTAGACAGGAGCCACCCAGGGAGGTACTACCGTCCTGTGGTAGTAGGTTGGTAGACAGCAACCACTCAGGGAGGTACTACCGTTCTGTGGTAGTAGGTTGGTAAACAGCAACCACCCATGGAGGTACTACCGTCCTGTGGTAGTAGTTTGGTAGACAGGAGCCACCCAGGGAGGTACTACCGTCCTGTGGTAGTAGGTTGGTAGACAGCAACCACCCAGGGAGGTACTACCATCCTGTGGTAGTAGGTTGGTAGATAGAAGCCACCCAGGGTGGAACTACCATCCTGTGGTAGTAGGTTGGTAGACAGCTGCCACCCAGGGAGGTACTACCGTCTTGTGGTAGTAGGTTGGTAGACAGCAACCACCCAGGAAGGTACTACCGTCCTGTGGTATTAGGTTGGTAGACAGCAGCCACCATGGGAGGTACAACCGTCCTGTGGTAGTAGGCAGGTAGACAGCAACCACCGAGGGATGTACAACCGTCCTGTGGTAGTAGGTTGTTAGACAGCAACTACCCAGGGAGGTACTACCGTCCTGTGGTAGTAGGCTGGTAGACAGCAACCACAAAAGGATGGTACTACCTTCCTGTGGTAGTAGGTTGGTAGACAGCAGCCACCTCGGGAAGTACTACCGTCCTGTGGTAGTAGGTTGGTAGACAGCAACCACCCAGGGTGGTACAACCGTCCTGTGGCAGTAGGCTGGTAGACAGCAACCACCCAGGGAGGTACTACCGTCCTGTAGTAGTAGGCTGGTAGACAGCAGCCACCCAGGGAGGTACTACCGTCCTGTAGTAGTAGGTTGGTAGAGAGTAGCCACCCAGGGAGGTACTACCGTCCTGTGGTAGTAGGCTGGTAGACAGCAACCACCCATTGAGGTACTACCGTTCTGTAGTAGTAGGTTGGCAGACAGCAACCACCCAGGGAGGTACTACCGTCGTGTGGTAGTAGGCTGGTAGACAGCAACCACCCACTGAGGTACTACCGTCCTGTAGTAGTAGGCTGGTAGACAGCAGCCACCCAGGGAGGTACTACCGTCCTGTGGTAGTAGGTTGGTAGACAGCAACCACCCAGGGAGGTACTCCCGTGCTTTGGTAGTAGGTTGGTAGACAGCAGTCACCCAGGGAGGTACTACCGTCCTTTGGTAGTAGGTTGGTAGACAGCAACCACCCAGGGATGTACTACCGTCCTTTGGTAGTAGGTTGGTAGACAGCAACCACCCAGGGAGGTACTACCGTCCTTTGGTAGTAGGTTGGTAGTCAGCAACCACCCAGGGAGGTACTACCGTCCTGTGGTAGTAGGTTGGTAGACAGCAACCACCCAGGGAGGTACTACCGTCCTGCCAAGTGAGTGTATAACAGAAACCTGTAATTGTTTTACATGATGCTAGGATTGTTGGTGTCTTTTTTCTGTCTCATAAACATGCAAGATTTTCAGGTACGTCTTGCTACTTCTACTTACACTTAGGTCACACTACACATACATGTACAAGCATGCAATAAGATCACAGTAAACAGATGATTTCAGAATATGCAAAACAACCACTCTGAAAGAAAAGAGAAATTCCAAGCGCTTTCGTGACTACTCACATTATCAAGGAACTATCATAGTTCCTTGATAATGTGAGTAGTCACGAAAGCGCTTGGAATTTCTCTATTCTTTCAGAGTGGTTGTTTTGCATGTACAAGCATATATATACACACCCCTCTGGGGTTTCTTCTATTTTCTTTCTAGTTCTTGTTCTTGTTTATTTCCTCTTATCTCCATGGGGAAGTGGAACAGAATTCTTCCTCCGTGAGCCATGCGTGTTGTAAGAGGCGACTAAAATGCCGAGAGCAAGGGGCTAGTAACCCCTTCTCTTGTATATATTACTAAATTTAAAAGGAGACACTTTTGTTTTTCCTTTTGGGTCACCCCCACCTCGGTGGGATACTGCCGGTGTGTTGAAAGAATGTAATTACATGTTTTTTTCAGGGCAGTATAGGCTTTCGTGTATATAGACAATTATGTTTACATAATATATGATAAACGTTTCTAATTTAAAATTTCAGTAGCGATAAGTTTTGACAAAATAAGGCCATATGACGTATTTGTAATGTCAGTGCAGAAAAATAAATAGAGAACAGTAGATACAAATTTAAAACATTTAGGTTAATGTGTATTTTGCCTTAAAGCAGCTGTCTTATACCGTAGGTCAGTATTCTTCATGTTCGTGCTGTCTGGTGTACTGTGGATGGCGGTGGTGGCGGCATTATTGGTGGGCGTACATGCTCATGCCTTTATATGTCGACCACTGTACGAGGAGCCTCACTTCCCTACCCTCACCCACCTGCTGGATCACTCTGGCATGGTCTATCCTGATCTTCCCATCCTCAGCAACGTCCTCCATCCCGGCCGTAATGTTCACCTCAGCATCGGTCACGTCCTCAGGTGGGAACTTAAATGTATTTGTATGTCCTGCTGCCTTGGGGGCTCTAATTTTAATATATATAATTTTCATGAAATATGTTACAACATATATAAATGTTTTAGAAAAGTAAAATATGTTAGTAGCAACAGGTAGACAATATTTTCGTCTTATAGATAAAATGACGCAAGTGCAATTAATGTGACATTTTTCTCCGGCAATTTATCAATATTATTACAATATAACAGTCAACTAGGCTCGTATGTGGTCAAACTGGTGCAGCTCGTGAACGCTGCTCTTAGCTCGTGGTGCGCCCTCTGGGTCTTTCTGCTCCTCTCTGTTATTTTTAATTCAACTGGTCGTAGCTGGGACTTTTTTAAACGCATAGGAGACAAATCATTTTATATTATATAGATCAGGCAAACCTCTTTACAAGTCATTTCATCACAGTCTTTGCCTCTCCTATGCCTTAAATACAAAAGCACCCGCTGGGACTTTGGTTATTTCTGGCCGCCTCCCTGAATACTTTGTACAAGCCTACTTACTCTCACGAAGCATTGGGCTCAGCAATTTCTTGTTGTCAGGCACAGTTTAATTTAATCCTCTATTCTTTTCTGTTACATCTCGCACAAAATATTCTTTATTCTACACTGGAGTTCTTTAACAACGGCTAGGCGTCATGAACACATTTCCTGCCAGTGGAAACATGCATCACTGCTACCTTCTCAAAAGCTGAGCAAGGACGCCTTTTTAATCAAGTCTAGGGAAAGTTTTAGAGCGCCTAGTCACAGACAAACTTCGTTGGTGGATGGAATCAAACGTCCTTCTCTTCGAGTCTCATTTTGGCTTCTAACAAGGTCGACGCCCTGTAGATGCTATTAATACTACGAGACCATCAAGTTCCCAGTGCATATGCTGGACATGAAATCATCCTGGTTTCATTGACTGAGTTGCAAAACGCAGAGTCTGGCTTATCTTGGACACACAAGGTAACCCCTGAGTTGGTTTTCAGATTATCTTGGAGGAGGTTAATTTGCTGTCTACTTGGGGAATGTAGCTTCGAATATGTTATGGTGATCTTTGACTCCCTCTTTATTTCTCATTTTACTTCTTCTTGCTTCTCTAATAGTGGGACAACTCTTTCTTATATGCGGCAATCTTTAACGTGTTGTGGAATATTTCATTAAATGGTTACATACTTGGGTCCTGACTGTTAGTTGCAAAATATAGACTAAGGTGCTTTACTGGGAAACGCCTCTGAACATTATTCATACCTACAGGTGATTAATATTTCCCATCTGGCATCTTCTCACAAATGGTTTGGAATGGTGCCAGATGGTAGTAATATAATATGGGCAAAGCATATTGACTGCTTGAAAAAATCTTGTACAAAACGCCTGGACATTGTGCACATGGTATTCGGATTGTGGGGGACAGATCGCTCTCTGTTTCTCACTGTAAAGGTCCTAATAATCATAATTCATCAAGCTTGAATATAGTAACTTAGTATATTGCTCTGTGATGCTCTATGTATAGCATAAAGAGTTTCCTTCCTCTCCAGTTGTAACCTTGGGACTGGAGTATAGCATTTATCCACTCCATTATTAACACACTACAGACGTCTTACCACGTTACCTCCTGCTCACCTTCTGCAGAGTGCACTGATAACATGGAGCGTCCCGCAGTTCTTGTGAAGATCCCACCCTACGCCGTTTTTGACTCGGGCACAGATTTCATTTGTTGCATCGGCGCTTTCAGGTCTTGATCACCATCCTTTAAGATGGTATTCCCAAATTCATACCTGGGTAAACATCTCTGACCACATCTGACTAGCTGTTATTTTCCTTACTAAACCTTTATTGTTTTCAATTACTGCTCCTATTATTTTTGAGGAGTTTAGACAGTGACACAATCCACCTGCATATAAATGCAGTTGGATAAAGAATTAACTCATCCCCACAATCTACCTCAGCTGCTGTATATTTTTCTGAACTATCTCAGCGCCAAGGCTCGAGGCTGATGACACATTCTTTCAGACAAGCTTTTTGCCATATACTTGTCACTCTTTTTTATGGAAGTGTCCCTTTCACCGCAAATCCTTCTTAGCTCTTCTCTCCACTAAAAGGTCTGAATCTCATTATGCCCCTTTACGAGACATTTCCACTCTTGCTGTTTTACATTTCAACGCCAGGTTGGTTTTTTTAATTTTGTTATTCCATAATGGATTCGTTATGCTGGTATCAGAGGAAATGACAGTTGTCAGGGCTGCAAATATTGCTCGAAATTGAAAATTTGATGTTGGATGTAAATTAAATGGTAGTGGTGATAGGACGGGGATGTCATCAACACTGGATGTCAGACTCAGCACCAGCCCTCAGATGCATTCAGCTGGGACTCATTCGTGATTCTGATGAACACAGTCCCTAGTCTCGTGCTGCAGATCGTCTCCTTGATGTTGCCATGGTGCTTTCTCTACGTATTGAACATACCTGGCTGGCGGCACATCTCTCCCGGTTACTTTGGTGAACAGCCTGAGCTGTCCATGGTGCCCCATGCACGATGATACTCTTGCTGTCCAAGGCTTCACTTTGCCCTTACCAAACTCCAATATTTATTTAAACAAACGAGTTTCTACATCAGTTCCAGACTTTCTCAACGGTTACGGTTTTGATCCAGACATTCGTGCCCATACGTGCTGCGTATTCCTTTCTCCGTGCCACGGGCGTTGTTTTTTTTTTTTTTTTTTTTTTTTTTACACATGGTTTGACAAGGTTATTGACAAGCTATTTACAGGTTAAGGATTCCTAACTTTATTGGCAAGCTAAGAGCTGTTACCTACATCAGCTCATTTGAAAGCATTTTTATTGTTATGAGACATACAAGTAGGGAACAGGATGAAATTGGAGCCATCTGTGGGCCAGCATTTTCATTTGATCAACTGACTTTATCTCGTTGACATCATTATGCTGTACGAATGTGTTCCATACACGAGTCATCCTGGGTATATATGATCTCAGATGGAGTGATGTTCTGGAGAAGGGTACTGCCAGAGTGAAGTTGCTGCTTTCTGCCCGTCTTGTGGCATAAAAGCTTGTTTCACGCTGTCCTCGAAGTGGATCCAAGTGTGGTACTTTGACAATATTGGCCTTGTACATAACAGTAAGGCCACCCACATCCCTCCTATGTTGAAGGCTCTGCTGAAATGACAGATCTATCCAAGATGGGTCCAGGCGAGAGATGAGACGTCTTGCTCTGTTCTCTACTCTGTCAAGCAGTCGCAGATAAGAGGGGGGGGGGCAGGCAAACCAAGAAAGTGGAGCATACTCAAGGTGTGAGCGTACTTGTGCCTCGTACAGAATCTTGCAACCCCTACTGTCAAGCAGATGCGAGATACGGTGAAGTGCTGTAAGCTTCCTGGTTGCCTTGTTTGCAAGATTTACAAATGGTTCTTCATGGTTAGTTTGGAGTCAAATTTCACCCCAAGGATATCAACTTCTTCTCCAGGTGCCAACACCCTCCCATTCATCCTTACTACTGCACCAGCATTACCATCATGGTTCCTAGAGACGATCATCATTTGCTTTTTCTCAGGTGCAAATGTTACTTGCCATCTATTTCCCCAAGCTGATATAGCTCTCAGCTTGTGATTGATGTAGCTTAGAGCAGCTGGCATTTCTTCTCTTGGATAAGTGAATGTCAGTGTACAGTCGTCTGCATATGCATGTGATTCTGGGATGAGATGAAGAAGGTCGTTGAAGTAGACATTCCATAACAATGGTCCCAGCACGCTTCCTTGTGGAACACTTGCCCCAATTGAGAACTACACTTAGAGATCTACCATAAAGGTAATCACTGAGGAGACATAGCGTAGAGCCTGCAATTCCCAGTGCTTGAAGTTTTGCTAAGAGATTTAGACACTACCTAATTACTAAGCGAGCGTTTAAACACCAGACTTCTGGGACGAGGCTCGTAGTGCATCAGCAGTCGTAATCCTTAAAAAACAACACATTTTTCTTCCTTGCTGTAGCAATGTTTTGTTCATACGAGGATTGCTTAAGCTCAGTGTAGCCATTTAATTTTTATAATCCCTTCTATATATAAAGTTCTTTTATGATTGCCAAAACTGTTGACAATCTATCACGGTAATGAAGAGTCACGAAGAGGATAAGAGAGGTGACAAATCAGGATTCTATTGAGACGAAGAGTATTATTACAATGTCTTGCAAGACATGAATAGGCTGCTGGTCTCATTTGTACACAAATATAAGGATAATATAAAGCGTTAAATTCTTGGATCATTATGAATCGTGTCTCAAGGGAGTCAAATGAAAAATTTGAAAGGAATAAACAAATATTTATTTTGATGACTATATATATGCAGGATAAGCCATCATGAAGCCTAATTGTAATAGACGTTTTAGAAACTGTAAATATTAAGCTAAGTCGTGACAACTGGGCAAACATACGACCAGTCTGTCATGGGTCCAGAAGCTTATGCGACGGAAACAAAGACACAAATGCGATCCTTTATTGACAACATTTCGCCCACACAGTGGACCTTATCAAGTCACAAACAAATCTAAGCAGAGTACATGAGTATATGTATAGGGAGCATAGTGATTTGAAGGGTCAGATGAGGAATGTAGAATTTGTTTGTTGAGAAGAGGTCGGATCTGAGAAGGACCTGGCCGGCATAGGCCAGCAGCCTGTTGCTATGTACGATGATGATGACGAAGTTTTCCGGCAAGAGTTCAAATA
The DNA here is from genome assembly GCF_038502225.1 of Cherax quadricarinatus. Classification (NCBI taxonomy): domain Eukaryota; kingdom Metazoa; phylum Arthropoda; class Malacostraca; order Decapoda; family Parastacidae; genus Cherax; species Cherax quadricarinatus. The sequence goes on from NC_091374.1 coordinate 18,689,173, forward strand.
TATTGTAAAAGCCGTGTTTTGGTTAAAATTATTGGATATACAGATGAGTGATGATTTCAAGATCCTGGCGATGAATCTTGCGTCTCTGTGGTTGTGAGAATTTTGGCTTAAGGCACAGGCATTCCTCAAGTCGTCCTCATTGTGTTGGCGTATTGGTGCTATGAAATACATGCTTGGAGGTCTCTGGAGATTTTGTCTATGTATAATTGGCTGCAGTCATTGGAAGGGATTATGTTTAACCCTGTAGAGGATTGAACCTTAGGGCGTCCCTTACCTGTGATGTCTTTGATGGTAGTGAATGTGGACGTAGATACTTGGAAACTGGTAATGGAAAAGATGACGGAGACGTATTTGGCAATGGAGTTGGAGGGAGGACTATGTAGTTCGTCTGGGCGGTATCATGTCTGGGTGAGTTGAAGATGCTATATGCCCGGCGTCTGCTGTCTCGGATAAAGTGATGAGGATAGTAAATATCAGAAAATACTTGTTCAATTAAAGAGAATTCTTCCTTAAGGAATTGACACTGCAGATTTGGAGGTCACGAAAGAAAAAGCCTATGATTACGCCACATTTACTTTTGATGGCGTAGTGAGAGTAGAAATGGAGGAGATCGTGTTGGATGCTAAGGAAAGGAAGAGTGTCGTCGACTTCTAATGTAAAGTAGATTGAAGACTGTATCTGGTTGAGCTTGTGTTGAAGAGCAGGAACGTTGAAGCGTCTGTGAGTCAAGAATATCGTCAACATAACGGAGCAGGTGACCGTAGAGGGAATAAATAGAGGAAAATTGCTCGAGTTCTAGATGTTCCATGTAAAGGTCCGCCAGTACAGCACTAAGTGGGGAACCGGTGGGCAGTCTAAAATTATAATGAAAAAGATAATTTTCAAAAGAGAAACATGGGAAACCAACACAGTTCAACAAGGTCGTTGAAATCGCTGGCTGGAACATGAAAGAGGGTGCTAGCGAAATAATTTTTTTGGTCCAATTTCAATGAAATTTTTACAGTGATTTAAGCAGCATTTGAAGACTACACTCTGTGGTTGTAGTGACTTTTTGCCTTAAACGATAGAAGAAAATAAATAGCGCCTTATTCTCCCTTTTCTATAAAATTGGTAAGACGTATAATGTTGTAGTTGATATGAGATGAAAGATAAGGGCGAGATAATCTTGATACTAATCCCGTTTGAGCGAAAATGTCAATAGATTGCATAATAAAAAATGTTGAAATTGTTATTTTTCAAGAATTTTTGGGAGAAAAAAATAATAAAAGCAAAGCGGTAAAAATATCGCAAATCCCCTGTGCATGCTAGTAGAACCATCATTACTCAATAACCTGGGCAAAAATTATGACGCTCCTATAAATACTTTTCGCCAAAAATGGAAAATAATGTCAATAACTTATTCCTGAGTTATACATATTTTACGTTTTCTGTAAAACTCTAGGGTGATGACGCGCCACATTTCAGTATGTTTGCTCGACTGAATTTGAATGGAGTCTCAGAGAAGTTGCAATGTAGTGTATTTAGAATAAAACAAACATAATCGTAATTTTTGGAGGGAAAAAACATGAATTGGCATCATGTCTTTTGGGAAAACTTAGAAATATGATAGAAACGAGTTGATTACATCAGCATGTTGCCAGAATTATGCACTATTTTTCAGGAAGAAAACATTATTTTCCATAATTTTTCAATTTTCCCTTTTATCACTCCTAAAAAATCGCACCCTTGTGAAGGTCGAAGGAGTCTGTCAATTTTCCAGCCCAGGAGATCAATGGCTTGTCTTATGGGTATCTTGGGATCCTTCACGTCACTTATGCCTCCCATATTGCAGTTGTGTCTTTGTTTCCATAAGCTTCTCGACCCATGCCAGGCGGGTCGTATGTCTACCCAATTACTGTCACAACCCAGCCTAATATTTAGTCTCTAAAACGTCTGTTACAGTTAGGCTTCATGATGGCTTGTCCTGCATATATACAGTCATCTAAATATTATATGTTTATACCTTTTAAATTTTTCATTTGACTCCCTTAAAACACAACCTAAAATGACCAGAAAATCCAACGCTTTATATCCTCCTAATATTTGTGTACAAATGAGACCAGCAACCTATCATTCCTCTCTTGCAAGACAATATAATAACAACACTCACGTAGTTTCCCCAGGTAGACCTGATAAAGTCCATTGTGTGGGCAAAACGTCGTCAATAAAGGATCACATTATACTGGATATAGGTTTATTTTCCATCCTGTCGGTATTTTGTACTCTTATTATTCTTATTAACGTGTATTATTTACATATATATATATACTGTCGTATCCGAGCGAATGATGGTGAAAGCATTTCTTTATTGGGTCACCCTGCCTGGGTGGGAGACGGCCGTCGTGCTGGCATAATGCCCGGTATATAAAATAAAAAGATGGGATGGTAGGGGAGGTGGAATATTAAAAAAACGGCTTCAGAAAGAAATCCAAATATTTTTCCTTGAACCCTCTTTATCCATTTCTCCGAGGCTGTGGGTCCCACAATTTGCACTAGAGGTGGACCATATTTAATATATATATATATATATATATATATATATATATATATATATATATATATATATATATATATATATATATATATATATATATATATATATATATATATATATGTATATATATATATATATATATATATATATATATATGTCGTGCCGAATAGGCAGAACTAGCGATCTTGGCTTAAATAGCAACGCTCATCTTGCCATATTGGACAAGTGAAAATTTGTGTATGCAATAATTTCGCCAAAATCATTCTGAACCTAACGAAAAAAATATATTTGATTGCGTTTGTTTAGTTCTAAATTATTTTAAACGCATTTAAAATATATTTTGTTGGTTTAGGCTAAAATAAATTGCTCTTTTTATCGTAAGGTTAGGTAAGTTTTCTAAGATTCTTTTGGTGCAAAATTAAAATTTTTTACATTAACATTAATGAAAAAAATGTATCTTTAAACGTATAAGAAATTTTTTTAGAAAGAACTTAATTTTAAATGAGTTCTTGCTAATTGACCAGTTTTACATATTCGGCACGACATATATATATACATATATATATATATATATGTATATATATATATATATATATATATATATATATATATATATATATATATATATATATATATATATATATATATATATATATATATATATATCAGGTAAAATATAAAACTAACAAATCCACACAAGGCAATAAATTAAGATTATATACACAATAACGTGTGTATATTTTAGTGTGTATACACACACATAGACATACACTCTGTGTATATACATTAAGAGTTTACCTTAATCCCTAAAATAAAGAAATGCTCTGCATATTAAGGGGCTTTCTGCATGTACACCTAAATTTTACTCATCTCTTTAGAACCTGTATAAACCCGTAGGGATTATACAGCTCCTGTGGGGGGGATGGAACGGATTCAGGTTCAGTTCAGGAAACTGGAGCACAGATCCAATTCCCTAGATCAAGAGCCCCAGCGTCAAGGAACCTCCCTTGAGTGACGGACGACCATTGTAATATGCAGCCTTAATGACCCTTTTTTGTAGTCGATAGTCTTTAAACCCAATTAGCCAACCTAAGAATAAACATTATTATGATTATTATTTTTACAAGATAATCGCTAAATTAGTATGGGTCATTTAGCACTAATAATATAACAGATTATTTTATTCTTAAACGTGCTTCAAACCTAGAGGGGGATAAGCCAGCAGATGTTAGCAGCTATATGTTAGCCTAGCTATAAGCAGCAGATGTAGCCTAGCTTAAGCCAGCAGATGTTAGCCCAGCTGGGATAAGCCAGCAGATTTAAGCTAGGATAAGCGTGCCTAGCTCCAGCAGATGTTAGCCTAGATAAGCCAGCAGATGTTAGCCTAGCTGGGATAAGCCAGCAGATGTTAGCCTAGCTGGGATAAGCCAGCAGATGTTAGCCTAGCTGGGATAAGCCAGCAGATGTTAGCCTAGCTGGGATAAGCCAGCAGATGTTAGCCTAGCTGGGATAAGCCAGTAGACTTTAAACCTAATTAAATAACTCAGTGGATGTTTAATCTAGATAAGCTAGTAGATGTTAACTTAGCCATGATAAGCCAAGAGTTTTTAACCTAGCTGGGATAAACTAGCAGATGTTTAACCTAGCTGGGATAAGCTAGTAGTTATTTAAATATCTAACTGATCATGAGGTAGACAGACAGATGAGACGTGGCACTAATCTTGTTCTTTGAGCTGCCACCATCACAGAGCATTATATAGCCTTAACTCTCAAAGACTGAACCGGTAAGTCAGTGGAAGACCTCGGTCAGGCGACCAAAAACTCCAGTGGTGGGTCATCATATGACTAAGACCCGCGTCAGGAAACATTTGACCAATTTCCTGACGAACTTTAGCTAACCTAACGTGTGCTGAAGATGGCTTTAGTGTGATGACGAAATATGCAATACTGATCTGTTGCATTGCCTCTGTGTGGGTTTGTCTCATTACCCAGTGCTTAGTATACTCATGTTTATAAATGTCGTACCACGCAAAGTGGGGACTTTATCACCCTCAGTGGTGCTTTACCACCCAGTGGTGCTTTATCACCCACAGTGGTGCTTTATTAACCAGTTATGTTTTACCGCCCACAGTGGGCTCTTGGTACCTGATAAATCCCACTGTTGGTGAAAAAAATAAAATCAAAGTTTTGTCTCCAGTGTTAGACTAATATTTTAGAAATTCGACACTTAGATGAATGAGCCACATGTGTAACACTCGGGTATCTTTATTTTGGAGACAGATACACAAGTGCTTCCTATGTCTTAATCATCACTCCATTGTGTACGTAGCAAGCAGTAAATAGTGTTGATGTATGTGTGTGTGTTGAGTGGGTGTAAGGAAGGGCGGGCGGCGTACCAGGTGTTCCAGCTTCGTCACTACTTCGATGTTGAGCGTGAAGTGGACCACCTCACCACCCTCGATCTCCGCCACACCCTGGCTGCCTTCAGCGTCAACCTCTCCCAGATGGAGTTCCTCTCACCCGAGGCCGAGGCTCATCTCAACGACTTTCTCCGCTCCATTAAGATGGACCTGGAGCCTTACAGGAGAGAGGTGAGTGTCAGAGTCCAGCACGGAATGATTGTAACTGTATTCCAGGGGAATTTCTAAACCGGTTGGGGCATTCAGCTTTGATCTAAAAAAGAAGGCAGAGTACCTACTAAACACACCGTGATGGCTTCTTCTCTGAAAGACCAGTATCGTATTAGTATATTGTGATGGCTTCTTTCCTGAAGAACCAGGCTGAGGGACTGATTACCTAAAACTCCTCATCTTCCACTGTTCTTCTCTGTACTGGACTGAAGAAGCCAGTGGTTGGAGAACTTTTCAACAATAAATATTCTCAAGTGTGCAACAAGTGGCTAAAAGAATAATCAGAGGAGGAGTTAGCGCAGGTGGCAGTGTGTCTGTTGTGCTCCGCTGACCATATCAACCTTCACTTTGTGCTGACAGAAGAGGTACTGTGACATGACTGTGTTACTGTACTACAAGAGTTAGTTCTGAGGGTAGTGTACAGTGTGACCTGTGATAACAATGGAACTTGTTACCCTCTTGTGGCCTCATTAATTACTAGGTTATAAATATCTTGATATTTAAATATACTGGTACAGTGTCTGGTGCGCCTCATAGTGATGGATGCACGAAAGTATATATACTGATGTCTGCTGAAAGGGGCATAAGTTGCAAGACGTAATATAGACTATACCTCTTACATTCTGTTTTAATTTCCGTGTGTGTGTGTTAGCACTGTACCAGTGTCTCATTCAACAGCCTGGTTGTTCAGAGACTGGGCTGCGAGAAGTGGCCGGGGAGTCAAATGACTCGCAGGCCCACAGTCACATTCATAAGAACATAAGAAAGAAGCAACACTGCAGCAGGCCTACTGGCCCATGCAAGGCAGGTCCAAGTCACCTTCCGGCTTAAACCAATGACCCACCTAGTCAGGTCAGATCACATCCATTTAACGAGCACGGCATTAGACCTGTTAGCACAAGCTAGTCAGGTCCAACTCCCACCCACACCAACTCATGTATTTATCTAACCTATTTTTAGAACTACGCAACGTCTTATCTTCTATGACGGTACTCGGGAGTTTGTTCCACTCATCCACAACTCTATTACCAAACCAGTGCTTTCCTATATCCTTCCTGAATCTGAATTTTTCTAACCTAAAACCATTGCTTCGAGTCCTGTCTTGGCTAGATATTTTTACCACACTATTCACATTCCCTTTATTTATTCCTTTTTTTCATTTATACACCTCAATCATATCTCTCCTAATTCTACACCTTTCTAGAGAGTGCAGATTCAGGGCTCTCAGTCTATCCTCATATGGAAGATTTCTGATACATGGGATCATCTTTGTCATCCTCCTCTGTACGTTTTCCAGAGCATTTATATCCATTCTGTAATACGGTGACCAGAACTGAGCAGCATAGTCTAAATGAGGTCTAACCAAGGATATATAGAGTTGAAGAACAACCTGAGGACTTCTAGTATTTATGCTTCTTGATATGCAGCCAAGGATTCTGTTAGCTTTATTGCGAATATTTATGTACTGTTGTCTTGGTTTTAGATTACTGCTAACCAGAACTCCCAAATCCTTTTCGCAATCAGCAATATTAAGATCTACGTTTTTTAGTTTATATGTGGCATGGTTATTTTCTTGTCCAGTGTTTAGAACTTTGCATTTGTCTATATTAAACTGCATCTGTCACTTCTCCGACCACTGCATCAGTCTATTCAAATCATCCTGGAGTGCTCTAATGTCCTCATTTGAATGAATTAGGCAACCTATTTTGGTGTCACCAGCAAAATTGCCTATGTCGCTATTTCCTCATCAATGTCGTTTATATAAATTGTGAACAACAAAGTGCCCAACACTGACTATTAATGTAAACTCTCTGCTGTCTATTTGTCAGCCATGCCTCTACCCAGAAAAAAATTTCTCCACCTATTCCGTGTGCCTTAAGTTTCCTCAATAGCCTCTGGTGTGGAACTCTATCGAAATCCTTAAGATAAGATAAGATAAGATAAGATTTCGTTCGGATTTTTAACCCCGGAGGGTTAGCCACCCAGGATAACCCAAGAAAGTCAGTGCGTCATCGAGGACTGTCTAACTTATTTCCATTGGGGTCCTTAATCTTGTCCCCCAGGATGCGACCCACACCAGTCGACTAACACCCAGGTACCTATTTGCTGCTAGGTGAACAGGACAACAGGTGTAAGGAAACGTGTCAAATGTTTCCACCCGCCGGGAATCGAACCCGGGCCCTCCGTGTGTGAAGCGGGAGCTTTAGCCACCAGACCACCGGGCCACCTCCAGACCACAATATCATATTCATTACCATGATCTACCTCCTCAAACACCTTAGTGAAAAATGTTAGTAAATTCGTAAGACAGGAACGCCCCTTTGTAAAACCGTGATGAGATTCATTAATCAATTTATGCCTTTCAAAATGGCTACGAATTGCTTCGGCAATTATTGATTCCATAAATTTTCCCACTATGGAGGTAAGGCTTATTGGTCTATAGTTCGAAGCCAAGGACCTGTCACCTGTCTTGTAAATAGGTATTACATTTTCCATTTTCCACTTATCAGGCACTATGCCAGTTTGTAGTGATATGTTAAAAAGATTAGCCAAAGGTATGCTAAGTTCCTCTTTACATTCCTTTAACACCCTTGTAAACAGTTAATCAGGACCTGGGGATTTGTTAGGTTTTAGTTTGTTAGGTAAGACACATATGCAACGGTTAGGTATCTTTATTTTGAAACGTTTCGCCTACACAGTAGGCTTCTTCAGCCGAGTACAGAAAAGTTGATAGAAGCAGAAGATACTTGAAGACGATGTAATCAGTCCATCACCCCTAAAGTTTTGAGGTGGTCAATCCCTCAGTCTGGAGAAGAGCATTGTTCCGAAGTCTGAAACAATATTTCAGCCTTCGGAACAATGCTCTTCTCCAGACTGAGGGACTGACCACCTCAAAACTTTAAGGGTGATGGACTGATTACATCGTCTTCAAGTCTCTTCTGCTTCTATCAACTTTTCAGTACTCGACTGAAGAAGCCTACTGTGTAGGCGAAACGTTTCAAAATAAAGATACCTAACTGTTGCATATGTGTCTTACCTAACAACCTGTCGGTATTTTATACCATTTTAATGCTCAGGTTTTAGTTTCTCTATTTGTCTGAGGACCATGTCACTAGTTACCCAAATCGTGCATAATTTTTTATCGTCCTGTTCTACACAATTTATTATTTCTGGAATTTCGCTTGTATCTTCCTGAGTAAAAACTGAAAGGAAATAAGAGTTTAAAATTTCACACATTTCCTTATCACTGTCAATGATCTGACCTGAGTTACTTCTGCGTGGGACAGTCTTGTCCCTAATCTTACTTATATATACCTGAAAGAAATCTTTTGGGTTAGTTTTCGAATCCCTTGCCACTATAGCCTTACAATCTCTTTTAGCTTTTCTCATTCCCTTTTTATTTCTATATTTAATTGAATATATTGATTTCTTAACTGGCCATCCCATCTTTAGATACGTCTATATATGCCTATCTTACTATATGAAAAGATCATTAATAAATATTAGCCACTTTTGCTCTAAATTAATATTTTATGACCAAAAATCGAAACTTCAGAGTAAAATTGAACCTTCCTAAAAATTAGAGAAAAATCACAAAATTTTTGTTGTAGTGTCACTGAGTTGTGTTTGTTACTCTAGTTTGTGCGTGTATGTTTATGATTATATAAGTGCACCACAAATCCTTCAAGTGAAGATGTTAATGCGTGTTGTGTCACAGATAGAGAAGCCGCTGGTATTGAAGAGTGTGCCGGCCCTGTCAGAGCAGATGCAGAATGTGGCAGGTCAGCTGCGCTCGGTGTCTGGCGCAGCAGAACTCTTCAGAATGGTGGCCAGGACCAGGAACATCGTCACCAATACTCTCTACCCACTGGAGAAACGCAAGGTACCTTGTATACTAGGTATTGATTCTACCCACTGGGGAAACGCAAGATACATTGTATACTAGGTGTTGATTCTACCCACTGGAGAAACGCAAGGTACCTCGTATACTAGGTACTGATTCTACCCACTGGAGAAACGCAAGGTACCTCGTATACTAGGTACTGATTCTACCCACTGGAGAAACGCAAGGTACCTCGTATACTAGGTACTGATTCTACCCACTGGAGAAACGCAAGGTACCTCGTATACTAGGTACTGATTCTACCCACTGGAGAAACGCAAGGTACCTCGTATACTAGGTACTGATTCTATCCACTGGGGAAACGCAAGATACCTGAGTGTTGTACTTAGTGGTCTGATGACACAGTAACAGTACTGACTGATGACACAGTAACAGTACTTACTGATGACACAGTAGCAGTACTTACTGATGACACAGTAGCAGTACTTACTGATGACACAGTAACAGTACTTACTGATGACACAGTAGCAGTACTTACTGATGACACAGTAGCAGTACTTACTGATGACACAGTAACAGTACTTACTGATGACACAGTAACAGTACTTACTGATGACACAGTAGCAGTACTTACTGATGACACAGTAGCAGTACTTACTGATGACACAGTAACAGTACTTACTGATGACACAGTAACAGTACTTACTGATGACACAGTAACAGTACTTACTGATGACACAGTAACAGTACTTACTGATGACACAGTAACAGTACTTACTGATGACACAGTAACAGTACTTACTGATGACACAGTAGCAGTACTTACTGATGACACAGTAACAGTACTTACTGATGACACAGTAACAGTACTTACTGATGACACAGTAACAGTACTTACTGATGACACAGTAACAGTACTTACTGATGACACAGTAACAGTACTAGCAGTACTGATGACACAGTAACAGTACTTATTGATGACACAGTAACAGTACTTACTGATGACACAGTAACAGTACTTACTGATGACACAGTAACAGTACTTACTGATGACACAGTAGCAGTACTTACTGATGACACAGTAGCAGTACTTACTGATGACACAGTAACAGTACTTACTGATGACACAGTAACAGTACTTACACAGTGATGACACAGTAACAGTACTGACTGATGACACAGTAACAGTACTGACATGACACAGTAACAGTACTGACTGATGACACAGTAACAGTACTGACTGATGACACAGTAACAGTACTTACTGATGACACAGTAACAGTACTGACTGATGACACAGTAACAGTACTTACTGATGACACAGTAACAGTACTGACTGACTGATGACACAGTAACAGTACTGACTAACAGTACTGACTGATGACACAGTAACAGATGACACAGTAACAGTACTGACTGATGACACAGTAACAGTACTGACTGATGACACAGTAACAGTACTTACTGATGACACAGTAACAGTACTTACTGATGACACAGTAACAGTACTGACTGATGACACAGTAACAGTACTTACTGATGACACAGTAACAGTACTGACTGATGACACAGTAACAGTACTGACTGATGACACAGTAACAGTACTGACTGATGACACAGTAACAGTACTTACTGATGACACAGTAACAGTACTTACTGATGACACAGTAACAGTACTGACTGATGACACAGTAACAGTACTTACTGATGACACAGTAACAGTACTGACTGATGACACAGTAACAGTACTGACTGATGACACAGTAACAGTACTGACTGATGACACAGTAACAGTACTTACTGATGACACAGTAACAGTACTTACTGATGACACAGTAACAGTACTGACTGATGACACAGTAACAGTACTGACTGATGACACAGTAACAGTACTGACTGATGACACAGTAACAGTACTGACTGATGACACAGTAACAGTACTTACTGATGACACAGTAACAGTACTGACTGATGACACAGTAACAGTACTGACTGATGACACAGTAACAGTACTGACTGATGACACAGTAACAGTACTGACTACTGATGACACAGTAACAGTACTGACTGATGACACAGTAACAGTACTGTACTGACTGATGACACAGTAACAGTACTGACTGATGACACAGTAACAGTACTGACTGATGACACAGTAACAGTACTGACTGATGTACTGATGACACAGTAAATGTACTGACTGATGACACAGTAACAGTACTGACTGATGACACAGTAACAGTACTGACTGATGACACAGTAACAGTACTGACTGATGACACAGTAACAGTACTGACTGATGACACAGTAACAGTACTGACTGATGACACAGTAACAGTACTTACTGATGACACAGTAACAGTACTGACTGATGACACAGTAAATGTACTGACTGATGACACAGTAACAGTACTGACTGATGACACAGTAACAGTACTGACTGATGACACAGTAACAGTACTGACTGATGACACAGTAACAGTACTGACTGATGACTGATGACTGACACAGTAACAGTACTGACTGATGACACAGTAACAGTACTGACTGATGACACAGTAACAGTACTGACTGATGACACAGTAACAGTACTGACTGATGACACAGTAACAGTACTTACTGATGACACAGTAACAGTACTGACTGATGACACAGTAACAGTACTGACTGATGACACAGTAACAGTACTGACTGTACTGACTGATGACACAGTAACAGTACTGACTGATGACACAGTAACAGTACTGACTGATGACACAGTAACAGTACTGACTGATGACACAGTAACAGTACTGACTGATGACACAGTAACAGTACTGACTGATGACACAGTAACAGTACTGACTGATGACACAGTAACAGTACTGACTGATGACACAGTAACAGTACTGACTGATGACACAGTAACAGTACTTACTGATGACACAGTAACAGTACTGACTGATGACACAGTAAAAGTACTGACTGATGACACAGTAACAGTACTTACTGATGACACAGTAACAGTACTGACTGATGACACAGTAACAGTACTGACTGATGACACAGTAACAGTACTTACTGATGACACAGTAACAGTACTTACTGATGACACAGTAACAGTACTGACTGATGACACAGTAACAGTACTTACTGATGACACAGTAACAGTACTGACTGATGACACAGTAACAGTACTGACTGATGACACAGTAACAGTACTGACTGATGACACAGTAACAGTACTGACTAACAGTATGACACAGTAACAGTACTGACTGATGACACAGTAACAGTACTGATGACACAGTAACAGTACTGACACAGTAACAGTACTGACTGATGACACAGTAACAGTACTTACTGACTAACAGTACTGACTGATGACACAGTAACAGTACTGACTGATGACACAGTAACAGACTGATGACACAGTAACAGTACTGACTGATGACACAGTAACAGTACTTACTGATGACACAGTAACAGTACTGACTGATGACACAGTAACAGTACTGACTGATGACACAGTAACAGTACTGACTGATGACACAGTAACAGTACTGACTGATGACACAGTAACAGTACTGACTGATGACACAGTAACAGTACTTACTGATGACACAGTAACAGTACTGACTGATGACACAATAACAGTACTGACTGATGACACAGTAACAGTACTGACTGATGACACAATAACAGTACTGACTGATGACACAGTAACAGTACTGACTGATGACACAGTAACAGTACTGACTGATGACAACTTACATATACGTGAGTCACTTTTGCCATTTTTTTTATTTTACTAACCCAAACACCAGAAATTTTTAAAAATTGCTCTTTGTTTACAGGTGAAAAATCAAGTAGGTTTATATCAATGACTTTCTTAAAAGATGCGCTAACTTGTTAGGCCTATGTAACGTGTTGTTAGGTAAGACACATATGCAACAGTTAGGTATCTTTATTATGAAACGTTTCGCCTACACAGTAGGCTTCATCAGTCAAGTACAGAAAAGTTGATAGAAGCAGAAGATACTTGAAGACGATGTAATCAGTCCATCACCCTTAAAGTTTTGAGGTGGTCAGTCCCTCAGTCTGGAGAAGAGCATTGTTCCATAGTATGAAACAATATGGAGAAGAAGTGACAGGATGGAGCTTTTTATAGCGCCAAGAGGTGAGACGTAGGCCACTAGGAGAGGTAAGAACTCAGATGTTGAGAAGTCAGGTCCCTCTCAAATCCAGCCCCTCTCACTAGTGGAAGTTGTCGAAGTTGATTGCAGGTCTGTACCAAGATACCCTAGTGTTGCAGTGTCTGACAGATTGAACATTAAAATGGTATAAAATACCGACAGGTTGTTAGGTAAGACACATATGCAACAGTTAGGTATCTTTATTATGAAACGTTTCGCCTACACAGTAGGCTTCTTCAGTCAAGTACAGAAAAGTTGATAGAAGCAGAAGATACTTGAAGACGATGTAATCAGTCCATCACCCTTAAAGTTTTGAGGTGGTCAGTCCCTCAGTCTGGAGAAGAGCATTGTTCCGAAGTCTGAAATATTGTTTCAGACTTCGGAACAATGCTCTTCTCCAGCGGGGTCCCACAGGGGTCAGTCCTAGGACCAGTGCTGTTTCTCGTATTTGTGAACGACATGACGGAAGGAATAGACTCCGAAGTGTCCCTGTTTGCAGATAACGTTAAGTTGATGAGAAGAATTCATTCGATCGAAGACCAGGCAGAATTACAAAGGGATCTGGACAGGCTGCAGACCTGGTGCAGCAATTGGCTCCTGGAGCTCAACCCCACCAAGTGCAGTCATGAAGATTGGGGAAGGGCAAAGAAGATCGCAGACGGAGTACAGTCTAGGGGGTCAGAGACTACAAACCTCACTCAAGGAAAAAGATCTTGGGATGAGTATAACCCCAGGCACATCTCCTGAAGCGCACATCAACCAAATAACTGCTGCAGCATATGGGCACCTAGCAAACCTCAGAAGGGCATTCCGACATCTAAATAAGGAATCGTTCAGGACCCTGTACACCGTGTACGTTAGGCCCATATTGGAGTATGCGTCACCAGTTTGGAACCCACACCTAGCCAAGCAAGTAAAGAAACTAGAGAAAGTGCAAAGGTTTGCAACAAGACTAGTTCCAGAGCTAAGAGGTATGTCCTACGAGGAGAGGTTAAGGGAAATCAACCTGACGACACTGGAGAACAGGAGAGATAGGGGAGACATGATAACGATATACAAAATACTGAGAGGAATTGATAAGGTGAACAAAGACAGGATGTTCCAGAGATGGGACACAGCAACAAGGGGACACAGTTGGAAGTTGAAGACACAGATGAATCACAGGGATGTTAGGAAGTATTTCTTCAGCCACAGAGGAGTCAGGAAGTGGAATAGTTTGGGAAGCGATGTAGTGGATGCGGGACCCATACATAGCATTAAGCAGAGGTATGATAAAGCTCACGGTTCAGGGAGAGTGATCTAGTAGCGACCAGTGAAGAGGCGGGGCCAGAGCTAGGACTCGACCCCTGCAACCTCAACTAGGTGAGTACAATTAGGTGTGTACAATTAGGTGAGTACACACACACACACACACACACACGCACACACACACACACACACACACACACACACACACACACACACACGCACACATACATACACACACACATATATAGAGATATATATATATAGATATATATATATATATATATATATATATATATATATATATATAAACACTGATCTCTGGCTGAAGGAGACTCGAACCTACGAACCTTGGAACAAGGTACGCAGTACTTAACCAATGTACCCACACTGGACCAATACCTTGGAGTCCAGCTTGCGTTAGACTTTGATCCAAGGCAGCCAGCTTTCAGGGAGAAGGCTTACAGCTTTTCATCTCATCCCCTGCATGGATCAGCCTTACTAGAGATTTTAACAATGCAAGGAATTCGCGAGAGCAGGCGAAATATACACAAACACTGATCTCTGGCTGAAGGAGACTTGAACCTACGAACCTTGGAACAAGGTTCGTAGGTTCGAGTCTCCTTCAGCCAGAGATCAGTGTTTGTGTATATTTCGCCTGCACTTGAGAATTCCTTGCATATATATATATATATATATATATATATATATATATATATATATATATATATATATATATATATATATATATATATATATATATATATATATATATATATATATATATATATATATATATATAAAACAACCACTCTGAAAGAATAGAGAAATTCCAAGCGCATTCGTGACTACTCACATTATCAAGGAACGAAAGTGCTTGGAATTTCTCTATTCTTTCAGAGTGGTTGTTTTGCATATTCTGAAATCACCTGTTTACTGTGATCTTATTGCATATATATATATATATATATATATATATATATATATATATATATATATATATATATATATATATATATATATATATATATATTTTTTTTTTTTTAATGGGTTCTAACATTTGAAGTCTATTACTTTGATTAATTTCGTTGTTCCATCACTTTGCGAAGATAGGTTTTCTAGTATGCTTTCGATTTTCATTTTGTGTTACTTGCCAGTTATGTAATGTTTGTGTGCAGGAGGACCTGACTTACCACGTTGCTACACTAGACATGGAGGTCACACCTCTCCAGCGACAGATCAACCAGAGTGCTGGTCACCTCCGTACCATCCAGTATTTTATCCACAACCACGGTTCTTCTCTGGCTGCTGCGGTGAGTGTCAGTCTGGTGGTGGCCAGGAGCCATGACTCGACCCCTCGCTAGCAGATAGGTTAATATGATCACAACTGCAGAACAGTGATTTACGTAATGGATACTAAGGTGGAGAACAAAATCAAAATTAGACTCCTAGTACTAGATTTCAACCACAAGGAGATTCACTGGGGAAAACTGGAGAGTAAAACTTATACAAGTAATAACGAAAACTTTTGTCGGCATGTGAAGAAAAACATGTGGAAATTAATCTTCACGAAGATATATGTAATGTTTAACGTAACTGAGTTCACTCTTCAGATTGGTGAGGCACCATCCTTTGCTTCTCAGTATCTCAGTCTTAGGAAGCAGATGTGACTAGTAGTAGGCTCGACGGTGTTGCCCCGGCCTGGGTCTTTTCCAGGTAGTGACTCGGCCAATGCGACGAGACATCTGGAAGAGTCCCGGGCCGGGACAACACCACCGAACTTATTACAGAGACATAGCCATTCATATATCATTTCAGATTCAGATTGGTATTAATTTTCTGGTGGTCAGTTGTATGAATCACGATGTCATCACCGTAGTTTATAGGTAAATGTGTGAGGCAGAAGAGTAGACATTAACCAGAATAAGACTGAAAACTGTTGTTTTCTTTCTAAAACCTTGATAGAGAAAAAGATACTCTGTTTAACAGATAAACTATTATATAAATGAGTAAGTTACCACCAATATTCCTTTTAGCTCATTTATGCTAGATATTAAGTACAGGTTTTAAGTAAATACATGTATATGTAATAAAAGTATTGGGAAAGTATGCAGTGAGAAAGATGGTGATATATCTGCAAAATATTAATCTGTAGTCTATAGGCTGTTATTACAAAATATAATTCTGTAGTCTATAGGCTGTTATTACAAAATATAATTCTGTAGTCTATAGGCTATTATTACAAAATATAATTCTGTAGTCTATAGGCTGTTATTACAAAATATTATTCTGTAGTCTATAGGCTGTTATTACAAAATATTATTCTGTAGTCTATAGGCTGTTATTACAAAATATAATTCTGTAGTCTATAGGCTGTTATTACAAAATATTATTCTGTAGTCTATAGGCTGTTATTACAAAATATAATTCTGTAGTCTATAGGCTGTTATTACAAAATATAATTCTGTAGTCTATAGGCTGTTATTACAAAATATAATTCTGTAGTCTATAGGCTGTTATTACAAAATATAATTCTGTAGTCTATAGGCTGTTATTACAAAATATAATTCTGTAGTCTATAGGCTGTTATTACAAAATATAATTCTGTAGTCTACAGGCTGTTATTACAAAATATAATTCTGTAGTCTATAGGCTGTTATTACAAAATATAATTCTGTAGTCTATAGGCTGTTATTACAAAATATTATTCTGTAGTCTATAGGCTGTTATTACAAAATATAATTCTGTAGTCTATAGGCTGTTATTACAAAATATAATTCTGTAGTCTATAGGCTGTTATTACAAAATATAATTCTGTAGTCTATAGGCTGTTATTACAAAATATAATTTTGTAGTCTATAGGCTGTTATTACAAAATATAATTCTGTAGTCTATAGGCTGTTATTACAAAATATAATTCTGTAGTCTATAGGCTGTTATTACAAAATATAATTCTGTAGTCTATAGACTGTTATTACAAAATATAATTCTGTAGTCTATAGGCTGTTATTACAAAATATAATTCTGTAGTCTATAGGCTGTTATTACAAAATATAATTCTGTAGTCTATAGGCTATTATTACAAAATATAATTCTGTAGTCTATAGGCTGTTATTACAAAATATAATTCTGTAGTCTATAGGCTGTTATTACAAAATATAATTCTGTAGTCTATAGGCTGTTATTACAAAATATAATTCTGTAGTCTATAGGCTGTTATTACAAAATATTATTCTGTAGTCTATAGGCTGTTATTACAAAATATTATTCTGTAGTCTATAGGCTGTTATTACAAAATATAATTCTGTAGTCTATAGGCTGTTATTACAAAATATAATTCTGTAGTCTATAGGCTGTTATTACAAAATATAATTCTGTAGTCTATAGGCTGTTATTACAAAATATAATTTTGTAGTCTATAGGCTGTTATTACAAAATATAATTCTGTAGTCTATAGGCTGTTATTACAAAATATAATTCTGTAGTCTATAGGCTGTTATTACAAAATATAATTCTGTAGTCTATAGGCTGTTATTACAAAATATAATTCTGTAGTCTATAGGCTGTTATTACAAAATATAATTCTGTAGTCTATAGGCTGTTATTACAAAATATAATTCTGTAGTCTATAGGCTGTTATTACAAAATATAATTCTGTAGTCTATAGGCTGTTATTACAAAATATAATTCTGTAGTCTATAGGCTATTATTACAAAATATAATTCTGTAGTCTATAGGCTGTTATTACAAAATATTATTCTGTAGTCTATAGGCTGTTATTACAAAATATTATTCTGTAGTCTATAGGCTGTTATTACAAAATATAATTCTGTAGTCTATAGGCTGTTATTACAAAATATAATTCTGTAGTCTATAGGCTGTTATTACAAAATATAATTCTGTAGTCTATAGGCTGTTATTACAAAATATAATTTTGTAGTCTATAGGCTGTTATTACAAAATATAATTCTGTAGTCTATAGGCTGTTATTACAAAATATAATTCTGTAGTCTATAGGCTGTTATTACAAAATATAATTCTGTAGTCTATAGGCTGTTATTACAAAATATAATTCTGTAGTCTATAGGCTGTTATTACAAAATATAATTCTGTAGTCTATAGGCTGTTATTACAAAATATAATTCTGTACTCTATAGGTTGTTATTACAAAATATAATTCTGTAGTCTATAGGCTGTTATTACAAAATATAATTCTGTAGTCTATAGGCTGTTATTACAAAATATAATTCTGTAGTCTATAGGCTGTTATTACAAAATATAATTCTGTAGTCTATAGGCTATTATTACAAAATATAATTCTGTAGTCTATAGGCTGTTATTACAAAATATAATTCTGTAGTCTATAGGCTGTTATTACTAAATATAATTCTGTAGTCTATAGGCTGTTATTACAAAATATAATTCTGTAGTCTATAGGCTGTTATTACAAAATATAATTCTGTAGTCTATAGGCTGTTATTACAAAATATAATTCTGTAGTCTATAGGCTGTTATTACAAAATATAATTCTGTAGTCTATAGGCTGTTATTACAAAATATAATTCTGTAGTCTATAGGCTGTTATTACAAAATATAATTCTGTAGTCTATAGGCTGTTATTACAAAATATAATTCTGTAGTCTATAGGCTGTTATTACAAAATATAATTCTGTAGTCTATAGGCTGTTATTACAAAATATAATTCTGTAGTCTATAGGCTGTTATTACAAAATATAATTCTGTAGTCTATAGGCTGTTATTACAAAATATAATTCTGTAGTCTATAGGCTGTTATTACAAAATATAATTCTGTAGTCTATAGGCTGTTATTACAAAATATAATTCTGTAGTCTATAGGCTGTTATTACAAAATATAATTCTGTAGTCTATAGGCTGTTATTACAAAATATAATTCTGTAGTCTATAGGCTGTTATTACAAAATATAATTCTGTAGTCTATAGGCTGTTATTACAAAATATTATTCTGTAGTCTATAGGCTGTTATTACAAAATATAATTCTGTAGTCTATAGGCTGTTATTACAAAATATAATTCTGTAGTCTATAGGCTGTTATTACAAAATATAATTCTGTAGTCTATAGGCTGTTATTACAAAATATAATTCTGTAGTCTATAGGCTGTTATTACAAAATATAATTCTGTAGTCTATAGGCTGTTATTACAAAATATAATTCTGTAGTCTATAGGCTGTTATTACAAACTATAATTCTGTAGTCTGTAGGCTGTTATTACAAAATATAATTCTGTAGTCTATAGGCTGTTATTACAAAATATAATTCTGTAGTCTATAGGCTGTTATTACAAAATATAATTCTGTAGTCTATAGGCTGTTATTACAAAATATAATTCTGTAGTCTATAGGCTGTTATTACAAAATATAATTCTGTAGTCTATAGGCTGTTATTACAAAATATAATTCTGTAGTCTATAGGCTGTTATTACAAAATATAATTCTGTAGTCTATAGGCTGTTATTACAAAATATAATTCTGTAGTCTATAGGCTGTTATTACAAAATATAATTCTGTAGTCTATAGGCTGTTATTACAAACTATAATTCTGTAGTCTGTAGGCTGTTATTACAAAATATAATTCTGTAGTCTATAGGCTGTTATTACAAAATATAATCCTGTAGTCTATAGGCTGTTATTACAAAATATAATTCTGTAGTCTATAGGCTGTTATTACAAAATATAATTCTGTAGTCTATAGGCTGTTATTACAAAATATAATTCTGTAGTCTATAGGCTGTTATTACAAAATATAATTCTGTAGTCTATAGGCTGTTATTACAAAATATAATTCTGTAGTCTATAGGCTGTTATTACAAAATATAATTCTGTAGTCTATAGGCTGTTATTACAAAATATAATTCTGTAGTCTATAGGCTGTTATTACAAAATATAATTCTGTAGTCTATAGGCTGTTATTACAAAATATAATTCTGTAGTCTATAGGCTGTTATTACAAAATATTACAAATGTTTTACAGCGATAACTAGTTAGCGAAATTAGCTTAAATAAATCAGGTTTTTGTTGCTTGGCAGACTCATAGATACAGTCAGACTATTGTTCCAGGAATTAGAGAGGACACTGTCAGTGTAACTAAGTTTAGACTATTGTTCCAGGAATTAGAGAGGACACTGTCAGTGTAACTAGGTTTCTTCAGTATTAACTAAGAATTTTCAGTGAGGAGCCTCAGAGTTGTGAGAATATGCAAAGTGAAGTCATCTCCAGGATACGTTCATCGACCTTTAATAATCCCATGTCTAACTATTGTTGTTATTATTACAGACAGAAGCCACAAGGGTCATACAGGATGTCTAACTTGTATATTGTGTCAGGGTCATCACTCTCGTCAATAATTTTGCCTCGTAAATTAGACAAATTTCGACCTTTCTTCGAAAGCACTTTTTTGTTTGTTCTAATTTGAGATGATATATATTTATGCCTGGAATTTTTGGCTCAGTTATTCACGAGGTCATTAGTTCCATTAATACGAAAAGATGAATAAAAATTACCACTGTTTTTTTTCCCTAGTAATTTTATTTACACCATTTCAGGCTAGACTGAGACCCATTAACAAATTATTCACTTTTTTTTTATTTTCTTTTTGGGCGTGTAAGTTAATGTTTTTGGCTCTCCATTTTTTTTTCTTGAGGGGGGGGGGAGGAGGTCATTACGGTTTTTATTACGTTTTATTTTGATCTGCGAGTAAATTCTCATAGATGGTAGATGTTAAGTTTTTGTGACCGTGACCTCGGGACTCAAACATTGACCCAAATAGGTTAGTTAGTTAGTGAGTTACCAGTTTTCAAAGGGACTTGTCGATAGACACTTGGTCAGTTTTGTGTGTGTATGTTGTCTTGTGTGTTGTGTTGTGTTGTATGTTGTGTGTGTGTGTGTGTGTGTGTGTGTGTGTGTGTGTGTGTGTGTGTGTGTGTGTGTGTGTGTGTGTGTGTGTGTGTGTCAGTACTGACAGTGGTGTCATCATCGGCAGAAAGCTCGGGGATACGTGGAGAGGATACTGGGATATACACGTCAGTACACGGACCATGTACGTACGTCAGCTGTGCACACTGTGGCCCCGTGTACACCCGTATGGAACGTCTTCGACTCTGCGCGAGGCATCACTTGCAACGGGATCATTGAACCAGTGGTAACTTGCAACACACAGCTTAGATTAGGTAAAATTCGTCAGGAGACAGGAAGAGTGTTTCCTAACGCAGGTCTTAGTTACATGATGAACCACCACTGGAGCACCCAGTCACCTGACGAGATCTTCCACTTGCTTACCCCTCCATCTACACACACACACACACACACACACACACATATATATATATATATATATATATATATATATATATATAAAAATATATATATATATATATATATATTAATGCATACACATAACAAAGTAGTTTTAAACAGATACAGTACTGCAGCTGACCGAGGATCGAACCCTTGACAGCCAATATCCCAAACCTTTCCTTTAAAGTGCAGGCAATGAACTTCTCACCTCCAGGACTCAAGTCCGGTTAACTGGTTTCCCTGAATTCCTTCACAAAATATTACCCTGCTTAGACTCCAACAGCTCGCCAGGTCCTCAAATCCATCTGTCTCCACTCCTATCTAACATGCTCCCACATGCCTGCTGTACGTCCTAGCCCCTCGCACACAAAACCTCCTTTACCCCTCCCTCCATCCTTTCCTAGTACGACCCCTACCCCTTCTCCCCTTCATTACAGATTTATGCACTAAGTTGTCCTATTTTGCTTCATCCTCTCTAAATGACCAAACCGCCTCAATAAGTCCTCCTCAGCCCTATGAATCATTCTTTTATTAACTCTGCATCTCCTCCTAATCTCCATACTACTAATTCTTTGCATAATATTTACGACACATTGTCTTTAGACACGGTATCACCACTGCCTTCAGCCTCCTTCTCGCTACAACATTCACAACCCAAGCTTCACACCCATATGAGAGTGTTGGTACCACTATACTCTCATACTTTCCCTTCTTTGCCTCCATGGATTACGTTCTTTGTCCACAGATACCTCAATATATCACCCACTTTTTTTTCCTTCATCACTTCTAGGGTTCACGTCGTCTTTCATAAACCTATCTGCTGACAATTCAACTCTCAAATATCTAAACGCATTCACTTCTTCCATACTCCCTCACTCCAGTCTGATATTCAATTTTTCATTACCTAACTCGTTTGATACTCTCATCACCTTATCTATGTTCACTTTCATCTTCCTTTACACCATGTAACATGCTGAGGATGTGATGTCTGTTCTTCTTTAAACAGAATGTGTTGTGGGTGTCGGCCAGCTGGTGCCTGCTGTTGTTCCTGCCAGCCGTCTGTGTGAGTCTC
Source organism: Cherax quadricarinatus (assembly GCF_038502225.1). Taxonomy (NCBI): domain Eukaryota; kingdom Metazoa; phylum Arthropoda; class Malacostraca; order Decapoda; family Parastacidae; genus Cherax; species Cherax quadricarinatus. The sequence continues at coordinate 18,712,005 of NC_091374.1, forward strand.
TCTCTCTCTCGCTACTTCCTCCGCCTCCAGTATGATGCTCATGCACTGCCTCTGTGAGTTATTGCTACGCTTCATATTGATCACAGGAAGTGGAACTTACCCTTCTCCCCTTCCTCAGATCAGAACTGATTATCATCCCATTTCCTTACTGGTTTTAGCGATTCCTCAGGAATATAATAATAATAATAGCAGTCAGTGGTTGCACACTGTATATGATTGACTTGTTGACTGATGCTTCTAAGTTTATCTAAGATTAATCGGGACAGGATTTCACAGTACCAGAGATATACCGAAGATTCGAAATTTTTAATTTAGAATGTTGAGTTCGCACTTAATCTCAAAGAACTTAATATTGAAGAACTTAATCTCTGAAAAAATGGGTAGCCAGTGAACTGCAGCGTATTGCTGAAGAGTGGACAACGTGGATGAACAGAGATGGGGAGGAGACCAGTGGCTGGCTGGCGGTATTGCTCACCACAATTCACATTACGTTTCTAGAATGATTCATCCGTCTCCACCATTTGTTGCAGCGGGTTTCTTATTGCAGTGGCAGTGTCGGGGTCTTTGAAGGTTGAGTGAAAACACCTAGACCGTTCAGTTCGAACTGCCATTGGCTACAAGCCCTCAGGCATTCCAGTTTTATGCATGTGTGTAGGCGGAAGTAACTCAAAAATAAAAGCATAGGTGGCAGAAAATATTTGTAGCATAAAAGGTATTATGCTACCTGTGTCTTTATTTCCACTTGTTAACGTTTGTCATTGTCGAACCTCACCGACCTCACTGTCGCTGTTAAATGGAGGAACCCATACCCATTACTGACATCTCAGTACATTATCGACATAACAAACTTGCCATGTACATAGCTAGACAGAATTACCGGATACAACACTAATGTGGCTTGGATCTTGTAAGGCCTAGTCTTGAAGCTTAATCCTGATCAAAAGCTGATTAACCCTCAGCCTTTATACTATTACTGGAGTGAAATATTTATAACAAACTTTAAATAAGTTAAGAGTGAAGACAACATCCTGGTGCCTGGACACGTTGTACACTAAGGTCCAGAAATCTTGTGACATAAACCAACTCTAAGATGACAGATATATTATACGTAATACAAAGAACACAATTATTTTATGCTTTTCATGATTACAACTGTATATGACTGTTGAAATAACTAAAACGAGAAGAGAGACATGTTATGCAGCTATAAATCAACAGAGAGAAGAAGAGACATGTTATGCAGCTATAAATCAACAGAGAGAAGAAGAGACATGTTATGAAGCTATAAATCAACAGAGAGAAGAAGAGACATGTTATGAAGCTATAAATCAACAGAGAGAAGAAGAGACATGTTATGAAGCTATAAATCAACAGAGAGAAGAAGAGACATGTTATGAAGCTATAAATCAACAGAGAGAAGAAGAGACATGTTATGAAGCTATAAATCAACAGGAAGGAGAAGAGACATGTTATGCAGCTATAAATCAACAGGAAGGAGAAGAGACATGTTATGCAGCTATAAATCAACAGGAAGGAGAAGAGACATGTTATGAAGCTATAAATCAACAGAGAGAAGAAGAGACATGTTATGAAGCTATAAATCAACAGAGAGAAGAAGAGACATGTTATGAAGCTATAAATCAACAGAGAGAAGAAGAGACATGTTATGCAGCTATAAATCAACAGGAAGAAGAAGAGACATGTTATGAAGCTATAAATCAACAGAGAGAAGAAGAGACATGTTATGCAGCTATAAATCAACAGAGAGAAGAAGAGACATGTTATGAAGCTATAAATCAACAGAGAGAAGAAGAGACAAGTTATGCAGCTATAAATCAACAGGAAGAAGAGACATGTTATGAAGCTATAAATCAACAGAGAGAAGAAGAGACATGTTATGAAGCTATAAATCAACAGGAAGAAGAAGAGACATGTTATGAAGCTATAAATCAACAGGAAGAAGAGACATGTTATGAAGCTATAAATCAACAGGAAGAAGAAGAGACATGTTATGCAGCTATAAATCAACAGGAAGAAGAGACATGTTATGAAGCTATAAATCAACAGGAAGAAGAGACATGTTATGAAGCTATAAATCAACAGGAAGAAGAGACATGTTATGCAGCTATAAATCAACAGGAAGAAGAGACATGTTATGCAGCTATAAATCAACAGGAAGAAGAAGAGACATGTTATGCAGCTATAAATCAACAGGAAGAAGAAGAGACATGTTATGCAGCTATAAATCAACAGGAAGAAGAAGAGACATGTTATGAAGCTATAAATCAACAGGAAGGAGAAGAGACATGTTATGCAGCTATAAATCAACAGGAAGGAGAAGAGACATGTTATGCAGCTATAAATCAACAGGAAGAAGAGACATGTTATGCAGCTATAAATCAACAGGAAGAAGAAGAGACATGTTATGCAGCTATAAATCAACAGGAAGAAGAAGAGACATGTTATGAAGCTATAAATCAACAGGAAGAAGAAGAAGAGACATAAATCAACAGGAAGGAGAAGAGACATGTTATGAAGCTATAAATCAACAGGAAGAAGAGACATGTTATGCAGCTATAAATCAACAGGAAGAAGAGACATGTTATGCAGCTATAAATCAACAGGAAGAAGAGACATGTTATGCAGCTATAAATCAACAGGAAGAAGAGACATGTTATGCAGCTATAAATCAACAGGAAGAAGAGACATGTTATGCAGCTATAAATCAACAGGAAGAAGAGACATGTTATGCAGCTATAAATCAATAAGAACGCTAATCCTAGACTTAAATACTTGAATATTGAACTACAATATTTTATACGTACGAAACCTCACGAACTGTCTGAAGGACAAAGCGAATAATTAAGATACTGTTGAAAGCACTTCAAAAACATTAAAAGGAAAGAAATCTCCACTTTAGAGCAGTAATGTTAAGTGATGGCGGTGCTGGTAGTCGTGTGATGGCGGTGCTGGTAGTCGTGTGATGGCGGTGCTGGTAGTCGTGTGATGGCGGTGCTGGTAGTCGTGTGATGGCGGTGCTGGTAGTCGTGTGATGGCGGTGCTGGTAGTCGTGTGATGGCGGTGCTGGTAGTCGTGTGATGGCGGTGCTGGTAGTCGTGTGATGGCGGTGCTGGTAGTCGTGTGATGGCGGTGCTGGTAGTTGTGTGATGGCGGTGCTAGTAGTCGTGTAATGGCGGTGCTGGTAGTCGTGTGATGGCGGTGCTGGTAGTCGTGTGATGGCGGTGCTGGTAGTCGTGTGATGGCGGTGCTGGTAGTCGTGTGATGGCGGTGCTAGTAGTCGTGTGATGGCGGTGTTAGTAGTCGTGTAATGGCGGTGCTGGTAGTCGTGTGATGGCGGTGCTGGTAGTCGTGTGATGGCGGTGCTGGTAGTCGTGTGATGGCGGTGCTGGTAGTCGTGTGATGGCGGTGCTAGTAGTCGTGTGATGGCGGTGCTGGTAGTTGTGTGATGGCGGTGCTGGTAGTCGTGTGATGGCGGTGCTAGTAGTCGTGTGATGGCGGTGCTGGTAGTCGTGTGATGGCGGTGCTGGTAGTCGTGTGATGGCGGTGCTGGTAGTCGTGTGATGGCGGTGCTGGTAGTCGTGTGATGGCGGTGCTGGTAGTCGTGTGATGGCGGTGCTGGTAGTTGTGTGATGGCGGTGCTGGTAGTCGTGTGATGGCGGTGCTGGTAGTCGTGTGATGGCGGTGCTGGTAGTCGTGTGATGGCGGTGCTGGTAGTCGTGTGATGGCGGTGCTAGTAGTCGTGTGATGGCGGTGCTAGTAGTCGTGTGATGGCGGTGCTGGTAGTTGTGTGATGGCGGTGCTGGTAGTCGTGTGATGGCGGTGCTAGTAGTCGTGTGATGGCGGTGCTGGTAGTCGTGTGATGGCGGTGCTGGTAGTCGTGTGATGGCGGTGCTGGTAGTCGTGTGATGGCGGTGCTGGTAGTCGTGTGATGGCGGTGCTGGTAGTCGTGTGATGGCGGTGCTGGTAGTTGTGTGATGGCGGTGCTGGTAGTCGTGTGATGGCGGTGCTGGTAGTCGTGTGATGGCGGTGCTGGTAGTCGTGTGATGGCGGTGCTGGTAGTCGTGTGATGGCGGTGCTAGTAGTCGTGTGATGGCGGTGCTGGTAGTCGTGTGATGGCGGTGCTGGTAGTCGTGTGATGGCGGTGCTGGTAGTCGTGTGATGGCGGTGCTAGTAGTCGTGTGATGGCGGTGCTAGTAGTCGTGTGATGGCGGTGCTGGTAGTCGTGTGATGGCGGTGCTAGTAGTCGTGTGATGGCGGTGCTGGTAGTCGTGTGATGGCGGTGCTAGTAGTCGTGTGATGGCGGTGCTTGTAGTCGTGTGATGGCGGTGCTAGTAGTCGTGTGATGGCGGTGCTGGTAGTCGTGTGATGGCGGTGCTGGTAGTCGTGTGATGGCGGTGCTGGTAGTCGTGTGATGGCGGTGCTGGTAGTCGTGTGATGGCGGTGCTGGTAGTCGTGTGATGGCGGTGCTGGTAGTCGTGTGATGGCGGTGCTGGTAGTCGTGTGATGGCGGTGCTGGTAGTCGTGTGATGGCGGTGCTGGTAGTCGTGTGATGGCGGTGCTGGTAGTCGTGTGATGGCGGTGCTGGTAGTCGTGTGATGGCGGTGCTGGTAGTCGTGTGATGGCGGTGCTGGTAGTCGTGTGATGGCGGTGCTGGTAGTCGTGTGATGGCGGTGCTAGTAGTCGTGTGATGGCGGTGCTGGTAGTCGTGTGAAGGCGGTGCTGGTAGTCGTGTGATGGCGGTGCTGGTAGTCGTGTGATGGCGGTGCTGGTAGTCGTGTGATGGCGGTGCTGGTAGTCGTGTGATGGCGGTGCTGGTAGTCGTGTGATGGCGGTGCTGGTAGTCGTGTGATGGCGGTGCTGGTAGTCGTGTGATGGCGGTGCTGGTAGTCGTGTGATGGCGGTGATGGTAGTCGTGTGATGGCGGTGCTGGTAGTCGTGTGATGGCGGTGCTAGTAGTCGTGTGATGGCGGTGCTGGTAGTCGTGTGATGGCGGTGCTGGTAGTCGTGTGATGGCGGTGCTAGTAGTCGTGTGATGACGGTGCTGGTAGTCGTGTGATGGCGGTGCTGGTAGTCGTGTGATGGCGGTGCTGGTAGTCGTGTGATGGCGGTGCTAGTAGTCGTGTGATGGCGGTGCTGGTAGTCGTGTGATGGCGGTGCTGGTAGTCGTGTGATGGCGGTGCTGGTAGTCGTGTAATGGCGGTGCTGGTAGTCGTGTGATGGCGGTGCTGGTAGTCGTGTGATGGCGGTGCTGGTAGTCGTGTGATGGCGGTGCTGGTAGTCGTGTGATGGCGGTGCTGGTAGTCGTGTGATGGCTGTGCTGGTAGTCGTGTGATGGCGGTGCTGGTAGTCGTGTGATGGCGGTGCTAGTAGTCGTGTGATGGCGGTGCTGGTAGTCGTGTGAAGGCGGTGCTGGTAGTCGTGTGATGGCGGTGCTGGTAGTCGTGTGATGGCGGTGCTGGTAGTCGTGTGATGGCGGTGCTAGTAGTCGTGTGATGGCGGTGCTGGTAGTCGTGTGAATGCGGTGCTGGTAGTCGTGTGATGGCGGTGCTGGTAGTCGTGTGATGGCGGTGCTGGTAGTCGTGTGATGGCGGTGCTGGTAGTCGTGTGATGGCGGTGCTGGTAGTCGTGTGATGGCGGTGCTGGTAGTCGTGTGATGGCGGTGCTGGTAGTCGTGTGATGGCGGTGCTGGTAGTCGTGTGATGGCGGTGCTGGTAGTCGTGTGATGGCGGTGCTGGTAGTCGTGTGATGGCGGTGCTAGTAGTCGTGTGATGGCGGTGCTGGTAGTCGTGTGATGGCGGTGCTGGTAGTCGTGTGATGGCGGTGCTAGTAGTCGTGTGATGGCGGTGCTGGTAGTCCTGTGATGGCGGTGCTAGTAGTCGTGTGATGGCGGTGCTAGTAGTCGTGTGATGGCGGTGCTGGTAGTCGTGTGATGGCGGTGCTGGTAGTCGTGTGATGGCGGTGCTGGTAGTCGTGTGATGGCGGTGCTGGTAGTCGTGTGATGGCGGTGCTGGTAGTCGTGTGAAGGCGGCGGCTAGTCTAGGACCGTCCCTCCGTGTAATAACTGTCTGGAAACAAGAGAGAGATGCTTATACAAACGTACGGAACATTGCTTTATTGCAGCATTTTAATTTTCTCACATTCTGTAACTTATGGGAAAATGTAGACTTGTGTAGTGTATCTTCCTGTAACTGATTTTTACGGTTGAGTTATGTTGAGTTAGGTTTAAATCATAAGATATTACAAGGACCTTAATAGAAATAACTCTTTATATCTTATTCCTACTATATATCCTTTATAGTATAATAATAAGACACTAAATCCTTTATAGTATAATAATAAGACACTAAATCCTTTATAGTATAATAATAAGACACTAAATCCTTTATAGTATAATAATAAGACACTAAATCCTTTATAGTATAATAATAAGACACTAAATCCTTTATAGTATAATAATAAGACACTAAATCCTTTATAGTATAATAATAAGACACTAAATCCTTTATAGTATAATAATAATAAGACACTAAATCCTTTATAGTATATTAATAAGACACTAAATCCTTTATAGTATAATAATAAGACACTAAATCCTTTATAGTATAATAATAAAACACTAAATCCTTTATACTATAATAATAAGACACTAAATCCTTTATAGTATAATAATAAGACACTAAATCCTTTATAGTATAATAATAAGACACTAAATCCTTTATAGTATATTAATAAGACACTAAATCCTTTATAGTATATTAATAAGACACTAAATCCTTTATAGTATAATAATAAGACACTAAATCCTTTATAGTATAATAATAAGACACTAAATCCTTTATAGTATATTAATAAGACACTAAATCCTTTATAGTATAATAATAAGACACTAAATCCTTTATAGTATAATAATAAGACACTAAATCCTTTATAGTATAATAATAAGGCATTTAAAGGACCCCAGTGGAAATAAGTCACTATGACTTTTTTGGGTCATCCCAGGTTCTCTACACACATGCTGCTATGTATGATAATCTATTTAATTGAATTTGTGTATACCTGAATAAACTTACACTTTATCCGACTTTTTTGGGTCAACATAGGTAATTGACATACTGTGTGATAATTATACTTATGTGCATCTCTGCCTTAATAAACTTACTGTAGTACTCTTATAGAATTTATTCTCACCATTTATTTATGTACTAAGTCAGATATTTCAAACTGATGTGTGAAAGGTACTTAAAAAGTGAAACACCTGTTAAGTACCTTTAACACATCAATTTGGTTCGTATCCGGTTTGAAGGACCACAAAGTTTTTATGAATTATTTGAGTAAATACCTGCATGAGGTTTATTACAGGCAAGTAATTTGGGTGAGATAATTGGGACTTAAGTCACAGTAGGTCACAGGACTGTAACTCCCTCGATGCCCACTCTCTGCCCGGTGAAGGGGTAAATTAATAATTACAGTATTAAAACCAACTACTCTGGTAAATTAAAGTTGTGCACTGTATTGCTGGGTACACAAAAGAAATTTATATTATCACTCACCATTTAATTACTGTAGATGGATCACACCACGACACCGGCCTGACACCTAGTCCCTACACTGGCCAGTTAGAGATCTAAATGAAAGGACTAATGGTGCACATTCCTGTGAGTGATGGTCGTATCCCTTCTGCCATCCACATGCAATTCTTGAGGTCCTGCAAATTTCCTGTCCCAGTTCTTCAGAAGTTGGGAAAAACCCCAGTTTGGCCACGAAGACGCCGGATTATTAGCTGAATTTTCCACGACGCCGAGTACCTACAAATTACAAATGGCGTCTCACCTGGCTTCACTCAACAGCGGTTCAACACCTCCCTCACTCTTAATTCCTCGAAAACGTCATGTTTTGTTACACAATTATTGCATTATTCAAATTTACACATGCTGAATTTAGGATAATCCAAAATTTCCACAAGTGTAGCAAGATGTATAATTGTGTTTGTGTTTGTTCAGACACTCAGATGTGTCGCCACGAGGCTCTACCATCAATCTGCAGTCTGAGTCGTCTGCTGCCATGTGGGGCCCCAAGCAGAGCACCAGCAGCAGAGCTCAGCACCAGTCATTGACAAGTCACCACCAGAATGGGTGAGTCCTGAGTCATAGTCTCTGGTAGATTACATTGATCCTGTGCACGAAACTCACTTTGTATGATTTTTACTGTTACACAGAGAGTAGTTCCCTGTAGCTGGTAGCTGAAGCACGGGCGTGGGCTACAGCCAGGTGCTGGCATCTCTGCATGTGTCTGACAAAGAAAGAGAGCATACTTGCTTTCAGGGCTGAGGTCAGTGAGGGACCTGAAGGGGCTGTGGGTGTGAGAGTGCCACCACAGAGGCAGGCAAGGTTCCGCCCCGGCCCTGACCTGGAGGACATGCTGGCGCAGGCGCAGGTCACTGCATGGCGGGACGCATGGCTGGCCGGGGCCACATTCGTCACTCTGGAGATGGTGGCCAGACATGTGCAGAGGTCACTTTCGTGGGTCCGCCATCACTGGAATGACAACTCGCGCTCCCTGGCTGCCTCCCTCCGTGTACCCCAAAGTGACGCTGCGCGCTACAGGGAACCCAGGTCCACCACCTCTAACTGCCACCGTTACTACGTCTGCGGGGACTGTTGTGAAAGTTCAGACTCCCTGTGAGCTAAGTACTCTCTACTGCCAACACACCCAGCACACGGTACGCCCACGCCACGCCCACCCTAAACATCTCAAGATCATATATACCACCTCTAAGCTGTGACCGAATCTGTAATCTCTCCCAGGTTTTATTTTTCACCTTCCAATCTTATTTCCATTTCACTTGTTGGGGTTGAATTCCAATTCACATTTTCTGGTAATGTGTGTATCTTCTGTAATGTGTTAACATACAAATCTAATCGAATTCTTGTCAACAACTTGACGTCATTTTGAGACAAGAGACACATGATTTATCTCTGCTGGCTGTTTATTTACTTATATTAGCAATAGTATGACTCCAGTACCGAACCTTCCAGGACCTCACTCATGCCCAGCTTGATGCACTCACCACTCATGCCCAGCTTGATGCACTCACCACACATGCCCAGCTTGATGCACTCACCACTCATGTTCAGCTTGATGCACTCACCACTCATTCCCAGCTTGATGCACTCACCACTCATGCCCAGCTTGATGCACTCACCACTCATGTTCAGCTTGATGCACTAACCACTCATTCCCAGCTTGATGCACTCACCACTCATGCCCAGCTTGATGCACTCACCACTCATGTTCAGCTTGATGCACTCACCACTCATTCCCAGCTTGATGCACACACCACTCATTCCCAGCTTGATGCACTCACCACTCATGCCCAGCTTGATGCACTCACCACTCATGCCCAGCTTGATGCACTCACCACTCATGCCCAGCTTGATGCACTCACCACTCATGCCCAGCTTGATGCACTCACCGCTCATGCCCAGCTTGATGCACTCACCACTCATGCCCAGTTTGATGCACTCACCACTCATGCCCAGCTTGATGCACTCACCACTCATGCCCAGCTTGATGCACTCACCGCTCATGCCCAGCTTGATGCACTCACCACTCATGCCCAGCTTGATGCACTCACCACTCATGCCCAGCTTGATGCACTCACCACTCATGCCCAGCTTGATGCACTCACTACTCATGCCCAGCTTGAGACAATCACCACTCATGCCCAGCTTGATGCACGCACCACTCATGCCCAGCTTGAGACAATCACCACTCATGCCCAGCTTGATGCACTCACCACTCGTGCGCAGCTTGATGCACTCACCACTCATGCCAAGCTTGATACACACCACTCATGCCCAGCTTGATGCACTCACCACTCATGCCCAGCTTGATGCACTCACCACTCATGCCCAGCTTGATGCACTCACCACTCATGCCCAGCTTGATGCACTCACCACTCATGCCCAGCTTGAGACAATCACCACTCATGCCCAGCTTGATGCACGCACCACTCATGCCCAGCTTGAGACAATCACCACTCATGCCCAGCTTGATGCACTCACCACTCGTGCGCAGCTTGATGCACTCACCACTCGTGCGCAGCTTGATGCACTCACCACTCATGCCAAGCTTGATACACACCACTCATGCCCAGCTTGATGCACTCACCACTCATGCCCAGCTTGATGCACTAACCACTCATGCCCAGCTTGAGACAATCACCACTCATGCCCAGCTTGATGCACTCACCACTCATGCCCAGCTTGATGCAATCACCACTCATACCCAGCTTGATGCACTCACCACTCATGCCCAGCTTGATGCACTAACCACTCATGCCCAGCTTGAGACAATCACCACTCATGCCCAGCTTGATGCACTCACCACTCATGCCCAGCTTGATGCACTCACCACTCATGCCCAGCTTGATGCACTCACCACTCATGCCCAGCTTGATGCACTCACCACTCATGCCCAGCTTGATGCACTCACCACTCATGCCCAGCTTGATGCACTCACCACTCATGCCCAGCTTGATGCACTCACCACTCATGCCCAGCTTGATGCACTCACCACTCATGCCCAGCTTGAGACAATCACCACTCATGCCCAGCTTGATGCACTCACCACTCATGCCCAGCTTGATGCACTCACCACTCATGCCCAGCTTGATGCACTCACCACTCATGCCTAAGCTTGATGCACTCACCACTCATGCCCAGCTTGATGCACTCACCACTCATGCCCAGCTTGATGCACTCACCACTCATGCCTAAGCTTGATGCACTCACCACTCATGCCCAGCTTGATGCACTCACCACTCATGCCCAGCTTGATGCACTCACCACTCATGCCCAGCTTGATGCACTCACCACTCATGCCTAAGCTTGATGCACTCACCACTCATGCCTAAGCTTGATGCACTCACCACTCATGCCTAAGCTTGATGCACTCACCACTCATGCCTAAGCTTGATGCACTCACCACTCATGCCCAGCTTGATGCACTCACCACTCATGCCTAAGCTTGATGCACTCACCACTCATGCCTAAGCTTGATGCACTCACCACTCATGCCTAAGCTTGATGCACTCACCACTCATGCCCAGCTTGATGCACTCACCACTCATGCCTAAGCTTGATGCACTCACCACTCATGCCCAGCTTGATGCACTCACCACTCATGCCTAAGCTTGATGCACTCACCACTCATGCCTAAGCTTGATGCACTCACCACTCATGCCTAAGCTTGATGCACTCACCACTCATGCCCAGCTTGATGCACTCACCACTCATGCCTAAGCTTGATGCACTCACCACTCATGCCCAGCTTGATGCACTCACCACTCATGCCCAGCTTGATGCACTCACCACTCATGCCTAAGCTTGATGCACTCACCACTCATGCCCAGCTTGATGCACTCACCCACCTACGACACTTTCTTTCCTGTCGTCTGATTATTTAGTTAATCACTGCTCACCTAATTGTACTCACCTAATTATGGTTGCAGGGGTCGAGTCACAGTTCCTGGCCCCGCCGCTTCACTGGTCGCTACTAGGTCCACTCTCTCCCTGCTCCTTGAGCTTTATCATACCTCTTCTTAAAGCTATGTATGGATCCTGCCTCCACTACAACACTTTCCTGACTATTCCACTGCCTGACGGCTCTATGACTAAGAAATACTTACTGAGGAGTCGGAATGTTATTCTTTGGTTTGCCAGGCGACCATATGCTGCAGCAGTTATTTGGTTGATGTGTGCCTCAGGAGATGTGTTCGGTGTTATACTCACCCGAAGATCCTTTTTCTTGAGTGAAATTTGCAATCTTTGGTCCCCTAGTCTGTACTCTGTCTGCGGTGCTCTTTATCCTTCTCCGATCTTCATGACTTTGCACTTGATGGGGGTTAAACTCCAGGAGCCAGTTGCTGGACCAGGCTTGCATCCAGTCCAGCTCCCTTTGTAGTCCTGCCTGATCCTCATCCGACTGAATTCATCTCATTAGCTTCACATAGTCTGCAAACAGGGATGCTTCTGAGTCTGTCTCTTCCGTCATGTCATTCACATATACCAGAAACATCATCGATCCTAGGCTGACCCCTGTGGAACCCCACTCGTCACAGGCGCCTACTCTGACACCTCGCCACGCACTATGACTCGTTGTTGCCTCCCTGTTAAGTATTCTCTGATCCATTGCAATGCTTTCCTGTTATACGTGCCTGATCTTCTAGCTTTTGCACTAATCTATTGTGTGGGACTGTGTCGAAAGCCTTCTTGCAGTTCAAGAAAATACAATATACCCGCCTCTGTCTCTTGTCTTACTTCTGTCACCTTGTCACGCGCTCGCGTGTGTACGTACTCGCCTATATGTAGTTGCACTGGTCGAATCCTAGGTCCTTACTCCGAGGTGTCCCCCGAGTACCTGTTTACATTATCAGTTATTCTGTGTAATTTGTATGTTTTATCATGTCTTCCATGTTTCTTATGGCCAGTTCCGTTATCCTCTCATCGTAGTCCACACCCCGCAGCTCTGGGACTGGTCTCGATGCGTACCTCTACTTTTTCTCAAATTTCTTACCATGCTTTATCAGGTGTTGGTGTCATGTCCTTGCTGTGTTGTCCAAGATGGGCCTTACTTATATTGCATGAAGAGATCGGAATAATTCTTTGTTGAGTGGATTCCTATAGGCTACTCTTAGACTGACCTGACTAGCATTGGCTGTAGATGTTATTCTGTTGACGTGAGCCTCTAGTGATATACCAGGCAGTATACTCAACTGTAGGTGTTTCTTAGTGAGGTCAGCAGCCTCTGTTCCCGAGTCTATACTCCGTGTCTGGTCCTCTTGTCCCTTCCCCAGTCTTCTGGACTTTGTATTTGCTGCGGTTGAATCCCAGCAACTATTTATCTGGCCAATCATACAGTTCTATATATGTAGCCTTTACTTGTATTCACCTGTTTTTATTCTCGTTAGTTTTACATCATCAGTAAACAAGAATACATCTGATTCAGTCCTATCTGGTATGTCATTAAAATTAACGAGAAACATTGCTCTTCCTCGGGAGCCAGAGACGGGTCATCGCAAGATTAAGATCCGTGCCAGGACTCGGGTCTTGTCGAACATTATACATACATAGATGCTCTTCCTAATACCAGTCTTGACTGACACTCTTCGCTTCCTTTCTTTAAGACACTCTTTGAGCCACCGAAGTACGTTCCCGGTTATTCTTGCTTGTACCTCAGGTATTTGTCACAGTCTCTTGTTGGGTACAGTGTCAAATACCTTTTCAGAAGTTTAAGGAAATGCAATCTAGTCGTCTCTCCCTCACATGTCTCACTTCTGTTACCTTCTCATAGAGCTTCAAAAAGTTGGTAAAGCAAGACACAAATAACCCATACATAGGACAGAGGAGCTTACGACAAAGTTTCGGTCCGACTGGACGTATGTGCGAGTTATTTGTGTATTGTTCCAGTCACGGTATTGTGTCTTGTTTTGTTATTTATTGGTAAAACAAGATTTACTATCTATGAACGTGTGCTGGTTATTATCTATGAACTCACTTCTCTCTAAGAGCTCTTCCAGTTTCTGATTTTTTTTTCTATTACCTTGCTTGAAATACATGTCACTGAAACTGATCTGCAGCTCAAAGCTTCCCGTGTCCTTTCTTAAATATAAGGACTACATTTGCTGGCTTCCATAATTCTGGAAACTGTCCCATGTCCATTGACTTGTAGATTATAGCTAGTGGTTTGGACAGTGCTTCTGCTCACTTCTCAGGTTCCACTGCCTTGGATGCATCCACTTGCATCAAACGTTTCTTTACCTTTTCCCCTGTTGTGTGTATAGTGTCCAGTACCTGTTAGTGTACTCTTTTTCTGAGTGTTTTCTGGAATTGTCTCTGCTTCCCCTGAAAAGTCCTTTGTCAGTCATTTGTTCATCACTCACAGCCTTACATGTCGTTTTTCATAACCTTTCGTTCCTTCCTTCAGTCTAATTACCTCATCTTCTACTGTTGTTTTTCTACTGATGTGGATGTAAAATACTTTTGATTCAGACTTTGTCTTGGCTGCTTTGTTATTCTCAAAATGGTGCTTAGTCTCTCTCCTCACCTTTGTCTTCACCTTTGTCCCCACATTTGCATATTAATTCCTGGCTAATCTGCATGCTGCTTTGTTCTCGCCTGTCATAAGGTTTCTGTAGTTTTCCACGTTCTTATAGTTATTTTTTTCTCTATGTCTGGTTGACCTTGAGCTCCGTCGTTGCTGTTTCCACTTGTAAGTACGAAGTTTTCTCCTGCCTCCTGGCACTTTCCAGCTGGACACTCCATCACCTCATCCACAAACTTTCTATCCATTTCCCTTTCCAGATGTACTGTTACTCAGGAGTTCTCTCATCCCATATGGTCACTAGTGCCCAGATACTGGATGGTCACTAGTGCCCAGATACTGTATGGTCACTAGTGCCCAGATACTGTATGGTCACTAGTGCCCAGATACTGGATGGTCACTAGTGCCCAGATACTGTATGGTCACTAGTGCCCAGATACTGTATGGTCACTAGTGCCCAGATACTGGATGGTCACTAGTGCCCAGATACTGTATGGTCACTAGTGCCCAGATACTGTATGGTCACTACTGCCCAGATACTGGACGGTTGTATGGTCACTAGTGCCCAGATACTGTATGGTCACTAGTGCCCAGATACTGTATGGTCACTAGTGCCCAGATACTGTATGGTCACTAGTGCCCAGATACTGTATGGTCACTAGTGCCCAGATACTGGATGGTCACTAGTGCCCAGATACTGTATGGTCACTACTGCCCAGATACTGTATGGTCACTAGTGCCCAGATGGTAGATACTGGGTCACTAGTGCCCAGATACTGTATGGTCACTAGTGCCCAGATACTGTATGGTCACTAGTGCCCAGATACTGGGTCACTAGTGTACTGTATGGTCACTAGTGCCCAGATACTGTATGGTCACTAGTGCCCAGATACTGTATGGTAGTGCTGTAGGTGCCCAGATACTGTATGGTCACTAGTGCCCAGATACTGTATGGTCACTAGTGCCCAGATTGTGTCCAGGAACTGTCACTAGTGCCCAGGTACTCCACTAGGTACTGTATGGTCACTAGTGCCCAGATACTGTATGGTCACTAGTGACCAGATACTGTATGGTCACTAGTGCCCAGATACTGTATGGTCACTAGTGCCCAGGTACTGTATGGTCACTAGTGCCCAGATACTGTATGGTCACTAGTGCCCAGATACTGTATGGTCACTAGTGCCCAGATATTGTATGGTCACTAGTGCCCAGATACTGTAGGGTCACTAGTGCCCAGGTACTGTTTGGTCACTAGTGTCCAGGTACTGTATGGTCACTAGTGCCCAGATACTGTATGGTCACTAGTGTCCAGGTACTTTATGGTCACTAGTGCCCAGATACTGTATGGTCACTAGTGCCCAGATACTGTATGGTCACTAGTGCCCAGGTACTGTATGGTCACTAGTGCCCAGATACTGTATGGTCACTAGTGCCCAGATACTGTATGGTCACTAGTGCCCAGATACTGTATGGTCACTAGTGCCCAGATACTGTATGGTCACTAGTGCCCAGATACTGTATGGTCACTAGTGCCCAGATACTGTATGGTCACTAGTGCCCAGATACTGTATGGTCACTAGTGCCCAGATACTGTATGGTCACTAGTGCCCAGATACTGTATGGTCACTAGTGCCCAGATACTGTATGGTCACTAGTGCCCAGATACTGTATGGTCACTAGTGCCCAGATACTGTATGGTCACTAGTGCCCAGATACTGTATGGTCACTAGTGCCCAGATACTGTATGGTCACTAGTGCCCAGATACTGTATGGTCACTAGTGCCCAGATACTGTATGGTCACTAGTGCCCAGATACTGTATGGTCACTAGTGCCCAGATACTGTATGGTCACTAGTGCCCAGATACTGTATGGTCACTAGTGCCCAGATACTGTATGGTCACTAGTGCCCAGGTACTGTATGGTCACTAGTGTCCAGATACTGTATGGTCACTAGTGCCCAGGAACTGTATGGTCACTAGTGCTCAGATACTGTATGATCACTAGTGCCCAGGAACTGTATGGCCACTAGTGCCCAGGTACTGTATGGTCACTAGTGCCCAGGTACTGTATGGTCAATAGTGCTCAGATACTGTATGGTCATTAGTGCCCAGGTACTGTATGGTCACTAGTGCCCAGATACTGTATGGTCACTAGTGCCCAGGAACTGTATGGTCACTAGTGCCCAGGAAATATATGGTCACTAGTGCTCAGATACTGCATGGTCACTAGTGCCCAGGTACTGTATGGTCACTAGTGTCCAGGTACTGTATGGTTACTAGTACCCAGATACTGCATGGTCACTAGTGCCCAGATACTGTATGGTCACTAGTGCCCAGGTACTGTATGGTCACTAGTGCCCAGAAACTGTTTTGTCACTAGTACCTAGGAACTGTATGGCCACTAGTGCCCAGATACTGTATGATCCCTTGTGCCCAGATGCCCAGATACTGTATGGTCACTAGTGCCCAGATACTGTATGGTCATTAGTGCCCAGATACTGTATGGCCACTAGTGCTCAGATGCCCAGATACTCTGTGGTCACTAGTGCTCAGATACTGTATAGTCACAAGTGCCCAGATATTGAATGGTCACTAGTGCCCAGATGCCCAGATGCTTTGTGGTCACTAGTGCCCAGATATTGTATGGGCACTAGTGCCCAGATGCTGGATGGTCACTAGTGCCCAGATACTGGATGGTTATTAGTTCCCAGATACTGGATGGTCACTAGTACTCAGATACTGTATGGTCATTAGTGCCCAGATACTGTATGAATACTAGTGCCCAGATACTGTATGGTCACTAGTGCCCAGATACTGTATGATTACTAGTGCCCAGATACTGTATGATTACTAGTGCCCAGATACTGTATGATCAATAGTGCCCAGATACTGTATGGTCACTAGTGCCCAGATACTGTATGATTACTAGTGGCCATATACTGTATGATTACTATTGCCAAGGTACTGTATGATCAATAGTGCCCAAATACTGTATTTTCACTAGTGTCCAGATACTGTATGATCAATAGTGCCCAGATACTGGATTTTCACTAGTGCCCCGATACTGTATGATCATTAGTGCCCAGATACTGTATGATTACTAGTGCCCAGATACTGTATGATCAATAGTGCCCAGATACTGTATGATCAATAGTGCCCCGATACTGTATGATCACTAGTGCCAAGATATTGTACGGTCACTAGTGCCCAGATACTGTATGATTACTAGTGCCCAGATACTGTATGATTACTAGTGCCCAGATACTGTATGGTCACTAATGCCCAGATACTCTGTGGTCACTAGTGCCCAGATACTGTATGGTCACTAGTGCCCAGATAATGGATGGTCACTAGTGCCCATATACTGTATAGTCACTAGTGCCCAGACACTCTATGGTCACTAGTGCCCAGATACTGTATGATCACTAGTGCCCAGATACTGTATGGTCTCTAGTGCCCAGATACTGTATGATCAATAGTGCCCAGATACTGTATGATTGCTAGTGCCCAGATGCTGTATGATTACTAGTGCCCAGATACTGTATGGTCACTAATGCCCAGATACTCTGTGGTCACTAGTGCCCAGATACTGTATGGTCACTAGTCCCAGACCGGGTCACTAGGGCCCAGATACTGTATGGTCACTCTGCCCAGGTAAACTGTATGGCCACTAGTGCCCAGATACTGGATGGTCACTAGTGCCCAGACATTGTATGGTCACTAGTGCCCAGATACTCTATGGTCACTAGTGCCCAGATACTGTATGATCACTAGTGCCGAGATACTGTATGGTCACTAGTGCCCAGATACTATATGGTCACTAGTGTCCAGATACTGTATGATCACTAGTGCCCAGATACTGTATGGTCACTAGTGCCCAGATACTGTATAGTCACTAGTGCCCAGATACTGTATGGTCACTAGTGCCCAGATACTGTATGGTCACTAGTGCCCAGATACTGTATGGTCACTAGTGCCCAGATACTGTATGGTCACTAGTGCCCAGATACTGTATGGTCACTAGTGCCCAGATACTGTATGGTCACTAGTGCCCAGATACTGTATGGTCACTAGTGCCCAGATACTGTATGGTCACTAGTGCCCAGATACTGTATGGTCACTAGTGCCCAGATACTGTATGGTCACTAGTGCCCAGATACTGTATGGTCACTAGTGCCCAGATACTGTATGGTCACTAGTGCCCAGATACTGTATGGTCACTGGTGCCCAGATACTGTATGGTCACTAGTGCCAAGATACTGTATGGTCACTAGTGCCCAGATACTGTATGGTCACTAGTGCCCAGATACTGTATGGTCACTAGTGCCCAGATACTGTATGGTCACTAGTGCCCAGATACTGTATGGTCACTAGTGCCCAGATACTGTATGGTCACTAGTGCCCAGATACTGTATGGTCACTAGTGCCCAGATACTGTATGGTCACTAGTGCCCAGATACTGTATGGTCACTAGTGCCCAGATACTGTATGGTCACTAGTGTCCAGATACTGTATGATCACTAGTGCCCATATACTGTATAGTCACTAGTGCCCAGATATTGTATGGTCACTAGTGCCCAGATACGGTATGGTCACTAGTGTCCAGATACTGTATGATCACTAGTGCCCAGATACTGTATAGTCACTAGTGCCCAGATACTGTATGGTCACTAGTGTCCAGATACTGTATGGTCACTAGTGCCCAGATACTGTATAGTCACTAGTGCCCAGATACTGTATAGTCACTAGTGCCCAGATACTGTATGGTCACTAGTGTCCAGATACTGTATGATCACTAGTGCCCATATACTGTATAGTCACTAGTGCCCAGATACTGTATGGTCACTAGTGCCCAGATACTGTATGGTCACTAGTGTCCAGATACTGTATGATCACTAGTGCCCAGATACTGTATAGTCACTAGTGCCCAGATACTGTATGGTCACTAGTGCCCAGATACTGTATGGTCACTAGTGCCCAGATACTGTATGGTCACTAGTGCCCAGATACTGTATGATCACTAGTGTCCAGATACTGTATGGTCACTAGTGCCCAGATACTGTATGGTCACTAGTGCCCAGATACTGTATGGTCACTAGTGCCCAGATACTGTATGGTCACTAGTGCCCAGATACTGTATGATCACTAGTGCCCAGATACTGTATGGTCACTAGTGCCCAGATACTGTATGGTCACTAGTGCCCAGATACTGTATGGTCACTAGTGCCCAGATACTGTATGGTCACTAGTGCCCAGATACTGTATGGTCACTAGTGCCCAGATACTGTATGGTCACTAGTGTCCAGATACTGTATGGTCACTAGTGTCCAGATACTGTATGGTCACTAGTGCCCAGATACTGTATGGTCACTAGTGCCCAGATACTGTATGGTCACTAGTGCCCAGACTACTAGTGCCCAGATACTGTATGGTCACTAGTGCCCAGATACTGTATGGTCACTAGTGCCCAGATACTGTATGGTCACTAGTGCCCAGATACTGTATGGTCACTAGTGCCCAGATACTGTATGGTCACTAGTGCCCAGATACTGTATGATCACTAGTGCCCAGATACTGTATGGTCACTAGTGCCCAGATACTGTATGGTCACTAGTGCCCAGATACTGTATGGTCACTAGTGCCCAGATACTGTATGGTCACTAGTGCCCAGATACTGTATGGTCACTAGTGCCAGATACTGTATGGTCACGCGGGCCCAGATACTGTATGGTCACTAGTGCCCAGATACTGTATGGTCACTAGTGCCCAGATACTGTATGGTCACTAGTGCCCAGATACTGTATGGTCACTAGTGTCCAGATATTGTATGGTCACTAGTGCCCAGATACTGTATAGTCACTAGTGCCCAGATACTGTATGGTCACTAGTGCCCAGATACTGTATGGTCACTAGTGCCCAGATACTGTATGGTCACTAGTGCCCAGATACTGTATGGTCACTAGTGCCCAGATACTGTATGGTCACTAGTGCCCAGATACTGTATGGTCACTAGTGCCCAGATACTGTATGGTCACTAGTGCCCAGATACTGTATGGTCACTAGTGCCCAGATACTGTATGGTCACTAGTGTCCAGATACTGTATGGTCACTAGTGCCAAGATACTGTATGGTCATTAGTGCCCATTCCAACGGGAATGGGCACTAGCTTTAGAGCTCTTCCTCTATGTTAGCTTTATTTACCTGTTCTGCAACCTCACACTTTGCTTTGTTTGTTGCATATTGTACTAGTTTCCTCCTGAAGGAAACTGAGCATTTCTTGGAACTCCTCCCTCAGTTGGGTCTTCATGCCGGCTGTTATTGTGTCTAGACGCTGCCATCTACTACTTTCACTTACCTCCTACCTTCATTTGTTAATATTCATCTGATATGCCATTTTCTTCCATGCACAAGCAAGGGTTCCCTTATTAGGCGAATGAAGTAGGCTGCAGTGACCATTTCCCTTACCTCCTTGACCCAAGATGGTGGGCTGCACCACGTGTGTGTGTGTGTGTGTGTGTTAGTCACTAGTTGTCCCTGGCCTGTTTTGTGTGTTTGTGTGTTGTGTGTGTGTATATATATTTGAGGTGTTTTTGTGTGTATACTTACCTGTATGTATTTACATGGGTCGAGTTCTAGTTCTTGGCCCGTGTATGTGTGTACATGTGGACAGAAACTCGTTAGTGTATTTTCTACTGAGAGTACTCAAATAATGACATAAACTTGTGTGTTAAGGCCTTAAGGTGTGTGACTGATACTGTATATTGGCTGTCTGCTGCAGAGTCAGCCACTGGTGACCTGACTGCAGCAACCTACAGCCATAATCTACATCTGGTACGTAATTAATAAGTGTTGTTTCACTTTGGATAAGATGTCTAGATCTATCCAGTGTTGTGTTTCTGTGAGTCAGTAGCTGAGTAAAGTGAGTCAGTAGCTGAGTAAAACATAAGCGCAGCAGTTGCGTATCCTTACTGCCGAGACATACCGCCCGTTCTGCGGCATTTTCAGTCGAATACAGTGGTAATAATAAGATTTCAACCAAAAAAGATATCTATGTGTTTCAGACGTGTTTTGGTCATGTACTTGTTGGTACTGACGAAGCTGTATTGTGTAGCTCATTACTTTTAAGACAATAATACCGTATGCAAATTTTTCTTTTTGAGTTTCTCAGAGAAAATCAATGTTTTTTTTACAGGAATGTGTGAGGATCAGCTGCCGTGGACAACTTTTATCCTCACTGGATCACTGTGGGTCACAGGATATCGTGGGCCATTGTGGCCAGAGCTCTCACTGGCCACTGTGGGCCATTGTGGCCAGAGCTCCCAGAGTAGACTCACGGCTCTTACGATTTTTATGCCATTAAATACTTGAAATAAAACTTCTAATCGTGTCTGCCACCAACGTGGCCAACATCGTGTTCTTGCTGCTGTGTCCAGTAATGACTTAATTTTTAAAGACACAAATATTTTTATATATACAGATAATTGTTTCAGCGTGAAAAATAAAAAAAAAGGTGGACGATAATCTAATTGAACATTATAATTAGAAAGACAAAGCTATATCTCATTATAGTTTTAGCTGTGTATGTAATGTATGTTTTTCCCGTAGCCTGATCTTACTTCTGAAGTTTAAATAAGATCAGTGTTTGTGGCAGGGAATATCGCCAGGGAATATATATATCACAGTGTAAACGTTGTCTGTTTACGTCACTGCTTCATAAACATAGTATGAACCACGAAATCGTAATGACACGACTGCAAACAAACCATACCACGGGTGGGGTTAGAACCAGCGATTAGAGAGTCACAAAACTCCAGACCGACGCGTTAACCACTGGACGGTCTGGAGTTTTGTAAGTCTCTGATCGCGGGTTCTAACCCCACCCGTGGTATGACTTAACACAGTATGAATGTTAGGTAATATTGGTCAGGAAACAGGAAAGTTACTGACCTACAGCTGGAGGTTTTGCTCATCTGATCGAGACCTTCCACTGGCTTACCCTCCACCACTTTACAAATTAACGTTGTATTGTGAAGGTATGAGAGTTGGTTTAACTCTGAGGTTAATGACATGTTTTAGTACTATTTATTAGCCACATTAACAGGAAAGCAGCAGAATAAGTACAACAATAGTTTCCGGACGGTTTTAGTGTGTTATTTGGCGAGTTAATGGGGGTTAAAGCCTATCTACAACCCGAAGCTCAGTAAGGCTTTATGAAGCCTGTTTACCACAAGCCAAGAATACTTTAATTACTAAAACAGAGATTAAAGTAACCTTTAGCGTATTTAAAGTGACATGTTTATATATATATATATATATATATATATATATATATATATATATATATATATATATATATATATATATATATATATATATATATATATATATATATATATATATATATATATATATATATATATATATATATATATATATATATATATATATATATATATATATATCGTCTTGCTTGGAGCACCTCTGGGAAGCGATGCCTTTGACACAATTCTCAGGATGAAACTGGAAGAGTTGAGGAGAATGGAACAACGAACAGATAATCTTGACACCCATGATGCCTTGTACCTTCTCACAAAGTGCTTGAGTCTTCACAGGTTAACATATTTCCCTAGATGTGCACCTTCATATAACCATATACTGCACGAATATGACAGTATCCTGAGGCAGATTTTTACAAAAGTACTTAACCTTACTCTAGAAGACGGTTAGTGGGACCAAGCTAGACTTCTAGTCAGACTAGGAGGGATTTGTGTCCGCAAGTCATCACAGACTGCGCTACCTGCTTTCCTGTCCTCGTGTGTTGCATCCGGTGGGTGCTACATCTTACGGACAAGATTGGAGTCCAGGACCAAAAGTTCATTGACGGAGCCAGGATTTTTGATAATCTAATGGGCTGTGAAGCCAGACCTGCTCCTCCAACAACTACAAAAACTCACACTGGGATGGCCCAATAGTGGAGAACACAGCCTCAACAATGCTTCAGTGTGTTTCGGGGAAAGATAGAGCCCGCCTCCTGGCAGTGAGAGCTCCTCATGTAGGGGACTTTCTGTTGGCTGCTCCCAACTCCAGCCTTGGCACACGGCTCGACCCACAGACCATCCGCATTAGTCTTGCCGTCCCTATTCTCGCCAAACACAGGTGTATTTGAGGCAGTGAAATAGCAGACCGATTTGGGTACCATGGTCTTGTATGCCGTAAATCCGAGGGAAAGACTGCATGACATGAGAAGGTTAATAACATTATCAAGAGGAGCCTCACAACAGCAGGATGCCCAGCACTAAGTGAGCCACCCCAACTATGTAGATCTGATGGCAGCCAGAAGCGTCCAGATGGAATCACCCTTCAAGCCTGGACAGACAGCAAGCAGGTGGTGTGGGACTACACATGTGCATCTACCTTGGCTGATACCTATCTCCAATACACCAGGGAGGAAGGAGGAGCAGCTACCAGCTTCAGGGAGTCCCAAAAGTCTAGAAAATACAGAGAACTTGCCCATCATTATATACTTGTTCCCACAGGCTCAGAGACCCTTGTCTCATGGGGAAAGAGTGCATCTAAGTTCCTTAAGGAGCTAGGCAAAAGTCTCATCAGGGTAACTAGGGATCCCAGGGCAGCTAGTTTTCTGTTCTAGCGACTCAGCGGGGTAATGCATGCTGTATCCTGGGCACGCACCCCAGCTCTGAGGAGCTGGATGAGATTTTGGCATTATCCACAGGACACTAAACGGTTCCTCAAGACACATACTGCATTAAACTATTTAGGAATCTTAAGTTTTCATATTCGCATGGAATTACTTTATATATTAAGGAACTCTTCCCGTATGTTAGGTTTCAATTTGTGTTCCCTGATGTTGAAGGATCAGTTATGGAAGGAGAAAAGAGAATATGAATGTGTAAATTCAAGAATTATGTGGATTAAAGTAAAGGTTGGATGCAAAAAGTGGGTCATAATAAGCGTGTATGCACCTGGAGAAGAGAGGAATGTAGAGGAGAGAGAGAGATTTTGGGAGATGTTAAGTGAATGTATAGGAACCTTTGAACCAAGTGAGAGAGTAATTGTGGTAGGGGACCTGAATGCTAAAGTAGAGAAACTTTTAGAGAGGGTGTGGTAGGTAAGTTTGGGGTGCCAGGTGTAAATGATAATGGGAGCCCTTTGATTGAACTTTGTATAGAAAGGGGTTTAGTTATAGGTAATACATATTTTAAGAAAACGAGGATAAATAAGTATACAAGATATGATATAGGGCGAAATGACAGTAGTTTGTTGGATTATGTTGGATTATGAGTAGACTTCAGGATGTACATGTTTATAGAGGGGCCACAGATATATCAGATCACTTTCTAGTTGTAGCTACACTGAGAGTAAAAGGTAGATGGGATACAAGGAGAATAGAAGCATCAGGGAAGAGAGAGGTGAAGGTTTATAAACTAAAACAGGAGGCAGTTAGGGTAAGATATAAATAGCTATACACAAATAACCCGCACATAAAAGAGAGAAGCTTACGACGACGTTTCGGTCTGACTTGGACCATTGATAAAGTCACACTAACCAAAAGTGGAGCAGGACAGCTATGTATAGGCAGGAAGAGGTGGTAGTAGTAGTAGTAGTAGTACAAGAATAGTAGTATATAATACCGACAAGATGAAATTAAGACACGCGCAACACCCGGGCATCCCTATCGCAGAAGTTTCGCCATCCAGCCAGCCACTGGATGGCGAAACGTCCACAACAAAGACAGCCAGACGTCGCACATGTGTCTTAATTTCATCAGTAGTTGTAGTAGTAGTAGTAGTAGTAGAAGAGGTAGTAGTAGTGGTAGTGGTAGAAGTGGGAAATAAGGAGGACGAGCCAGTCAAATACAAAGGAAGGGGAGCACTGCAAGAGAGCTAGGTGCCCACTGAGGGAGAGCAAGCGCACAGAGGTGCGCTTGCTAATGAAGCCTATGAAATGCCTATGCTAATGAGAGCATAGGCAATGGGGTCGAAGAGGTACGGGTAGGTTTAAAAATGTAGTGTTAGAGTGTTCAGCAGAAGTTTGTGGTTACAGGAAAGTGGGTGCGGGAGGGAAGAGGAGCGATTGGTGGAATGATGATGTAAAGAGAGCAGTAAGGGAGAAAAAGTTAGCATATGAGAAGTTTTTACAAAGTAGAAGTGATGCAAGGAGGGAAGAGTATATGGAGAAAAAGAGAGAGGTTAAGTGAGTGGTGAAGAAATGTAAAAAGAGAGCAAATGAGAGAGTGGGGTGAGATGTTATCAACAAATTTTGTTGAAAATAAGAATTTTTTTTGGAGTGAGATTAACAAGTTAAGAAAGCCTAGAGAACAAATGGATTTGTCAATTAAAAATAGGAGAGGAGAGTTATTGAATGGAGAGTTAGAGGTATTGGGAAGATGGAGAGAATATTTTGAGGAATTGTTAAATGTTGATGAAGATAGGGAAGCTGTGATTTCGTGTATAGGGCAAGGAGGAATAACATCTTGTAGGAGTGAGGAAGAGCCATTTGTGAGTGTGGGGGAAGTTCGTGAGGCAGTAGGCAAAATGAAAGGGGGTAAGGCAGCCGGGATTGATGGGATAAAGATAGAAATGTTAAAAGCAGGTGGGGATATAGTTTTGGAGTGGTTGGTGCTATTATTTAATAAATGTATGGAAGAGGGTAAGGTACCTAGGGATTGGCAGAGAGCATGCATAGTTCCTTTGTATAAAGGCAAAGGGGACAAAAGAGAGTGCAAAAATTATAGGGGGATAAGTCTGTTGAGCATACCTGGCAAAGTGTATGGTAGAGTTATTATTGAAAGAATTAAGAGTAAGACGGAGAATAGGATAGCAGATGAACAAGGAGGCTTTAGGAAAGGTAGGGGGTGTGTGGACCAGGTGTTTACAGTGAAACATTTAAGTGAACAGTATTTAGATAAGGCTAAAGAGGTTTTTGTGGCATTTGTGGATTTGGAAAAGGCGTATGACAGGGTGGACAGGGGGGCTATGTGGCAGATGTTGCAGGTGTATGGTGTAGGAGGTAGGTTACTGAAAGCAGTGAAGCGTTTTTACGAGGATAGTGAGGCTAAAGTTAGAGTATGTAGGAAAGAGGGAGATTATTTCCCAGTAAAAGTAGGCCTTAAACAAGGATGTGTGATGTCACCGTGGTTGTTTAATATATTTATAGATGGGGTTGTAAGAGAAGTAAATGCGAGGGTCTTGGCAATTGGCGTGGAGTTAAAAGATAAAGAATGACACATAAAGTGGGAGTTGTCACAGTTGCTCTTTGCTGATGGCACTGTGCTCTTGGGAGATTCTGAAGAGAAGTTGCAGAGGTTGGTGGATGAATTTGGTAGGGTATGTAAAAGAAGAAAATTAAAAGTGAATATAGGAAAGAGTAAGGTTATGAGGATAACAAAAAGATTAGGTGATGAAAGATTGGATATCAGATTGGAGGGAGAGAGTATGGAGGAGGTGAATGTATTCAGATATTTGGGAGTGGACGTGTCAGCGGATGGGTCTATGAAGGATGAGGTGAATCATAGAATTGATGAGGGGAAAAGGGTGAGTGGTGCACTTAGGAGTCTGTGGAGACAAAGAACTTTGTCCTTGGAGGCAAAGAGGGGAATGTATGAGAGTATAGTTTTACCAACGCTCTTATATGGGTGTGAAGCATGGGTGATGAATGTTGCAGCGAGGAGAAGGCTGGAGGCAGTGGAGATGTCATGTCTGAGGGCAATGTGTGGTGTGAATATAATGCAAAGAATTCGTAGTTTGGAAGTTAGGAGGAGGCGCGGGATTACCAAAACTGTTGTCCAGAGGGCTGAGGAAGGGTTGTTGAGGTGGTTCGGACATGTAGAGAGAATGGAGCGAAACAGAACGACTTCAAGAGTGTATCAGTCTGTAGTGGAAGGAAGGCGGGGTAGGGGTCGGCCTAGGAAAGGTTGGAGGGAGGGGGTAAAGGAGGCTTTGTGTGCGAGGGGCTTGGACTTCCAGCGGGCATGCGTGAGCGTGTTTGATAGAAGTGAATGGAGACAAATGGTTTTTAATACTTGACGTGCTGTTGGAGTGTGAGCAAAGTAACATTTATGAAGGGATTCAAGGAAACCGGCAGGCCGAACTTGAGTCCTGGAGATGGGAAGTACAGTGCCTGCACTCTGAAGGAGGGGTGTTAATGTTGCAGTTTAAAAACTGTAGTGTAACGCAAGACAGTGATGGAGTGAATGATGGAGAAAGTCTTTCTTTTTCGGGCCACCCTGCCTTGGTGGGAATTGGCCAGTGTGATAATAAAAAAAAATAAAATAATCAGCATACGATTGGTAGAGTATTAAATAATGGATCCTCTGGCCTGTGACCAGACCCGGTGTCATCTGTTGAAGTGTTCCAACTACAGTGTTCCAACTACAGTGTTCCAACTACAGTGTTCCAACTACAGTGTTCCAACTACAGTGTTCCAACTACAGTGTTCCAACTACAGTGTTCCAACTACAGTGTTCCAACTACAGTGTTCCAACTACAGTGTTCCAACTACAGTGTTCCAACTACAGTGTTCCAACTACAGTGTTCCAACTACAGTGTTCCAACTACAGTGTTCCAACTAGAGTGTTCCAACTACAGTGTTACAACTACAGTGTTCCAACTACAGTGTTCCAACTACAGTGTTCCAACTACAGTGTTCCAACTACAGTGTTCCAACTACAGTGTCCCAACTACAGTGTTACAACTACAGTGTTCCAACTACAGTGTTCCAACTACAGTGTTCCAACTACAGTGTTCCAACTACAGTGTTACAACTACAGTGTTCCAACTACAGTGTTCCAACTACAGTGTTACAACTACAGTGTTCCAACTACAGTGTTCCAACTACAGTGTTACAACTACAGTGTTCCAACTACAGTGTTCCAACTACAGTGTTCCAACTACAGTGTTCCAACTACAGTGTTACAACTACAGTGTTCCAACTACAGTGTTCCAACTACAGTGTTCCAACTACAGTGTACCTACTACAGTGTTCCAACTACAGTGTTCCAACTACAGTGTTACAACTACAGTGTTCCAACTACAGTGTTCCAACTACAGTGTTCCAACTACAGTGTTCCAACTACAGTGTTCCAACTACAGTGTTCCAACTACAGTGTTTTAACTACAGTGTTCCAACTACAGTGTTCCAACTACAGTGTTCCAACTACAGTGTTTTAACTACAGTGTTCCAACTACAGTGTTCCAACTACAGTGTTCCAACTACAGTGTTCCAACTACAGTGTTACAACTACAGTGTTACAACTACAGTGTTCCAACTACAGTGTTCCAACTACAGTGTTACAACTACAGTGTTCCAACTACAGTGTTCCAACTACAGTGTTCCAACTACAGTGTTCCAACTACAGTGTTCCAACTACAGTGTTCCAACTACAGTGTTTTAACTACAGTGTTCCAACTACAGTGTTCCAACTACAGTGTTCCAACTACAGTGTTCCAACTACAGTGTTACAACTACAGTGTTCCAACTACAGTGTTCCAACTACAGTGTTCCAACTACAGTGTTCCAACTACAGTGTTCCAACTACAGTGTTCCAACTACAGTGTTCCAACTACAGTGTTCCAACTACAGTGTTCCAACTACAGTGTTACAACTACAGTGTTCCAACTACAGTGTTCCAACTACAGTGTTACAACTACAGTGTTCCAACTACAGTGTTACAACTTCAGTGTTCCAACTACAGTGTTCCAACTACAGTGTTACAACTACAGTGTTACAACTACAGTGTTCCAACTACAGTGTTCCAACTACAGTGTTCCAACTACAGTGTTACAACTACAGTGTTACAACTACAGTGTTCCAACTACAGTGTTCCAACTACAGTGTTACAACTACAGTGTTCCAACTACAGTGTTACAACTACAGTGTTACAACTACAGTGTTCCAACTACAGTGTTCCAACTACAGTGTTCCAACTACAGTGTTCCAACTACAGTGTTCCAACTACAGTGTTCCAACTACAGTGTTCCAACTACAGTGTTACAACTACAGTGTTCCAACTACAGTGTTCCAACTACAGTGTTCCAACTACAGTGTTACAACTACAGTGTTCCAACTACAGTGTTCCAACTACAGTGTTCCAACTACAGTGTTCCAACTACAGTGTTCCAACTACAGTGTTCCAACTACAGTGTTCCAACTACAGTGTTCCAACTACAGTGTTCCAACTACAGTGTTCCAACTACAGTGTTCCAACTACAGTGTTCCAACTACAGTGTTCCAACTACAGTGTTCCAACTACAGTGTTACAACTACAGTGTTACAACTACAGTGTTCCAACTACAGTGTTCCAACTACAGTGTTCCAACTACAGTGTTCCAACTACAGTGTTCCAACTACAGTGTTCCAACTACAGTGTTCCAACTACAGTGTTCCAACTACAGTGTTACAACTACAGTGTTCCAACTACAGTGTTACAACTACAGTGTTCCAACTACAGTGTTCCAACTACAGTGTTCCAACTACAGTGTTCCAACTACAGTGTTCCAACTACAGTGTTCCAACTACAGTGTTCCAACTACAGTGTTACAACTACAGTGTTCCAACTACAGTGTTACAACTACAGTGTTCCAACTACAGTGTTCCAACTACAGTGTTCCAACTACAGTGTTCCAACTACAGTGTTCCAACTACAGTGTTACAACTACAGTGTTACAACTACAGTGTTACAACTACAGTGTTCCAACTAAAGTGTTCCAACTACAGTGTTCCAACTACAGTATTCCAACTACAGTGTTCCAACTACAGTGTTCCAACTACAGTGTTCCATATGTGGCTACCACAGCATGAAACTCTAAATAACGTATTTCGGAGCTCATGGGTAGAGTTTACCGCATTAACCTTTATCATAAACCGTCTAACACAGCAAGCATTATTATTATTATTATAATCAAGGGGGAAGCGCTAAACCCGGAGGATTATACAGCGCCTGGGGGGGGGGATGTGGAAGGCATTCAGGCTTAATTCGGGGAACTGGAGCACAGATCCAATTCCCTAAATCAAGAGCCCCTCACCAACATCAAGGAACCTTCCTTGAGGGGAACACAGCAAGCAGAGAACACTGTAACTTCAGCAACCTCACTTCTGTCATAAACCGTCTAACACAGCAACAGAGAACACTGTGACTTCAGCAACCTCACTTCTGTCATAAACCGTCTAACACAGCAAGCAGAGAACACTGTGACTTCAGCAACCTCACTTCTGTCATAAAACGTCTAACACAGCAACAGAGAACACTGTGACTTCAGCAACCTCACTTCTGTCATAAACCGTCTAACACAGTAAGCAGAGAACACTGTGACTTCAGCAACCTCACTTCTGTCATAAACCTTCTAACACAGCAAGCAGAGAACACTGTGACTTCAGCAACCTCACTTCTGTCTTCAACACCACGAAGACTCAACCTCAACATCTACGAATCTTTGTTGATAAATGAGACACTTACGCAATATTTGGGAAACTTTATTCTGAAAACATCTGGCCAACCACTGTTTTCTTCACTCTGTTTTCTAAATCGTTTATTCACACGAATCTTTGTACATAGTGAGTCGTAAAATAATCCATCATGATTATACGGCTGTTTACATATTAATTATAACTTGTATACGGGAGTTTATGTTATTAAGTTATTAGGTAAGTTAGCTCAGCTATTTTGACAAAATCTTAATTTGTCAGTTTAGTTATAATTTCAAGTTTAATGTAGACTTATATGAATAGAATGTTTGTGATACAGAAAACTACACACAAATAACCCGCAGGTAGAAGAGAGGAGCTTACGACGACGTTTCGGTCAGACTTTGACCATTTACAAAGTCTCACTGACGAAAAGGAGAGCAGGATGGGTATATATAGGCAGGAGGTGGTAGTAGTGGTAGTAGTGGTGGTGGTGGTAGTAGTAGTAGTGGTGGTGGTGGTAGTAGTAGTAGTAGTGGGGAGGTAGTAGTAGTGGAGGGGGAAGGCAGTAGTAGTGGGGAGATAGTAGTAGTGGGGAGGTAACAGTCATAGTGGGGAGGTAGTAATAGTAGTGGGGAGGTAGTAGTAGTAGTGGGGAGGTAGTAGTAGTAGTGGGGAGGTAGTAGTAGTGGGGAGGTAGCAGTCATAGTGGGGAGGTAGTAGTAGTAGTGGGGAGGTAGTAGTAGTAGTGGGGAGGTAGTAGTAGTAGTGGGGAGGTAGTAGTAGTGGGGAGGTAGCAGTCATAGTGGGGAGGTAGTAGTAGTAGTGGGGAGGTAGTAGTAGTAGTAGTAGTGGGGAGGTAGTAGTACTAGTGGGGAGGTAGTAGTAGTAGTGGGGAGGTAGTAGTGGTAGTGGAGGGGGAAGGTAGTAGTAGTGGGGAGGTGGTAGTAGTAGTAGTGGGGAGGTAGTAGTAGTAGTGGGGAGGTAGTAGTAGTGGGGAGGTAGTAAGAGTAGTGGGGAGGTAGCAGTAGTAGTGGGGAGGTAGTAAGAGTAGTGGGGAGGTAGTAGTAGTAGTGGGGAGGTGGTAGTAGTAGTAGTGGGGAGGTAGTAGTAGTGGGGAGGTAGTAAGAGTAGTGGGGAGGTAGTAAGAGTAGTGGGGAGGTAGTAGTAGTAGTGGGGAGGTGGTAGTAGTAGTAGTGGGGAGGTAGTAGTAGTAGTGGGGAGGTAGTAGTAGTGGGGAGGTAGTAAGAGTAGTGGGGAGGTAGTAGTAGTAGTGGGGAGGTAGTAAGAGTAGTGGGGAGGTAGTAGTAGTTGTGGGGAGGCAGTAAGAGTAGTGTGGAGGTAGTAGTAGTAGTGGGGAGGTAGTAAGAGTAGTGGGGAGGTAGTAGTGGTAGTGGGGAGGTAGTAAGAGTAGTGGGGAGGTAGTAGTAGTACTGGGGAGGCAGTAGTAGTAGTGGGGAGGTAGTAAGAGTAGTGGGGAGGTAGTAGTGGTAGTGGGGAGGTAGTAGTGGTAGTGGGGAGGTAGTAGTGGTAGTGGGGAGGTAGTAGTGGTAGTGGGGAGGTAGTAACAATAGTGGGGAGGTAGTAACAGTAGTGGGGAGGTAGCAGTAGTAGTGAGGAGGTAGTAAGAGTAGTGGGGAATTAGTAGTAGTAGTGGGGAGGTAGTAAGAGTAGTGGGGAGGTAGTAGTAGTAGTGGGGAGGTAGTAAGAGTAGTGGGGAGGTAGTAGTAGTACTGGGGAGGCAGTAGTAGTAGTGGGGAGGTAGTAAGAGTAGTGGGGAGGTAGTAGTGGTAGTGGGGAGGTAGTAGTGGTAGTGGGGAGGTAGTAAGAGTAGTGGGGAGGTAGTAAGAGTAGTGGGGAGGTAGTAAGAGTAGTGGGGAGGTAGTAGTAGTAGTGGGGAGGTAGTAAGAGTAGTGGGGAGGTAGTAGTAGTAGTGGGGAGGTAGTAAGAGTAGTGGGGAGGTAGTAGTAGTAGTGGGGATGTAGTAAGAGTAGTGGGGAGGTAGTAAGAGTAGTGGGGAGGTAGTAAGAGTAGTGGGGAGGTAGTAAGAGTAGTGGGGAGGCAGTAGTAGCAGTGGGGAGGTAATAGTGGCAGTGGGGAGGTAGTAAGAGTAGTGTGGAGGTAGTAAGAGTAGTGGAGAGGTAGTAAGGGTAGTGGGGAGGAAGTAAGAGTAGTGGGGAGGTAGTAGTAGTAGTGGGGAGGTAGTAGTAGTAGTAGTGGGGAGGTAGTAAGAGTAGTGGGGAGGTAGTAAGAGTAGTGGGGAGGTAGTAGTAGTAGTGGGGAGGTAGTAAGAGTAGTGGGGAGGTAGTAAGAGTAGTGGGGAGGTAGTAAGAGTAGTGGGGAGGTAGTAGTAGTAGTGGGGAGGTAGTAGTGGAAGTGGGGAGGTAGTAAGAGTAGTGGGGAGGTAATAAGAGTAGTGGGGAGGTAGTAAGAGTAGTGGGGAGGTAGTAAGAGTAGTGGAGAGGTAGTAAGAGTAGTGGGGAGGTAGTAAGAGTAGTGGGGAGGTAGTAAGAGTAGTGGGGAGGTAGTAAGAGTAGTGGGGAGGTAGTAAGAGTAGTGGGGAGGTAGTAAGAGTAGTGGGGAGGTAGTAAGAGTAGTGGGGAGGTAGTAGTAGTAGTGGGGAGGTAGTAAGAGTAGTGGGGAGGTAGTAAGAGTAGTGGGGAGGTAGTAAGAGTAGTGGGGAGGTAGTAGTAGTAGTAGTGGGGAGGTAGTAGTAGTAGTGGGGAGGTAGTAAGAGTAGTGTGGAGGTAGTAAGAGTAGTGGGGAGGTAGTAAGAGTAGTGGGAAGGTAGTAAGAGTAGTGGGGAGGTAGTAAGAGTAGCGGGGAGGTAGTAAGAGTAGTGGGGAAGTAGTAAGAGCAGTGGGGAGGTAGTAAGAGTAGTGGGGAGGTAGTAGTAGTAGTAGTGGGGAGGTAGTAAGAGTAGTGGGGAGGTAGTAAGAGTAGTGGGGAGGTAGTAAGAGTAGTGGGGAGGTAGTAAGAGTAGTGGGGATATAGTAAGAGTAGTGGGGAGGTAGTAGTAGTAGTGGGGAGGTAGTAAGAGTAGTGGGGAGGTAGTAAGAGTGGTGGGGAGGTAGTAAGAGTAGTGGGGAGGTAGCAAGAGTAGTGGGGAGGTAGTAGTAGTAGTGGGGAGGTACTAGTAGTAGTTGGGAGGTAGTAAGAGTAGTGTGGAGGTAGTAAGAGTAGTGGGGAGGTAGTAAGAGTAGTGGGGAGGTAGTAAGAGTAGTGGGGAGGTAGTAAGAGTAGCGGGGAGGTAGTAAGAGTAGTGGGGAGGTAGTAAGAGTAGTGGGGAGGTAGTAAGAGTAGTGAGGAGGTAGTAGTAGTAGTGGGGAGGTAGTAAGAGTAGTGGGGAGGTGGTAAGAGTAGTGGGGAGGTAGTAAGAGTAGTGGGGAGGTAGTAAGAGTAGTGGGGATATAGTAAGAGTAGTGGGGAGGTAGTAGTAGTAGTGGGGAGGCAGTAGTAGCAGTGGGGAGGTTGTAAGAGTAGTGGGGAGGTAGTAAGAGTAGTGGGGATATAGTAAGAGTAGTGGGGAGGTAGTATTAGTAGTGGGGAGGCAGTAGTAGCAGTGGGGAGGTAATAGTGGCAGTGGGGAGGTAGTAAGAGTAGTGGGGAGGTAGTAAGAGTAGTGGGGAGGTAGTAAGAGTAGTGGGGAGGTAGTAAGAGTAGTGGGGAGGTAGTAAGAGTAGTGGGGAGGTAGTAAGAGTAGCGGGGAGGTAGTAAGAGTAGTGGGGAGGTAGTAAGAGTAGTGGGGAGGTAGTAGTAGAAGTGGGGAGGTAGTAAGAGTAGTGGGGAGGTAGTAAGAGTAGTGGGGAGGTAGTAAGAGTAGTGGGGAGGTAGTAAGAGTAGTGGGGAGGTAGTAAGAGTAGTGGGGAGGTAGTAAGAGTAGTGGGGAGGTAGTAAGAGTAGCGGGGAGGTAGTAAGAGTAGTGGGGAGGTAGTAAGAGTAGTGGGGAGGTAGTAGTAGAAGTGGGGAGGTAGTAAGA
Source organism: Cherax quadricarinatus (assembly GCF_038502225.1). NCBI lineage: Eukaryota > Metazoa > Arthropoda > Malacostraca > Decapoda > Parastacidae > Cherax > Cherax quadricarinatus. The sequence continues at coordinate 18,746,530 of NC_091374.1, forward strand.
GTAGTGGGGAGGTAGTAAGAGTAGTGGGGAGGTAGTAAGAGTAGTGGGGAGGCAGTAGTAGCAGTGGGGAGGTAATAGTGGCAGTGGGGAGGTAGTAAGAGTAGTGGGGAGGTAGTAAGAGTAGTGGGGAGGTAGTAAGAGTAGTGGGGAGGTAGTAAGAGTAGTGGGGAGGTAGTACGAGTAGTGGGGAGGTAGTAAGAGTAGTGGGGAGGTAGTAAGAGTAGTGGGGAGGTAGTAAGAGTAGTGGGGAGGTAGTAAGAGTAGCGGGGAGGTAGTAAGAGTAGTGAGGAGGTAGTAAGAGTAGTGGGGAGGTAGTAGTAGAAGTGGGGAGGTAGTAAGAGTAGTGGGGAGGTAGTAAGAGTAGTGGGGAGGTAGTAAGAGTAGTGGGGAGGTAGTAAGAGTAGTGGGGAGGTAGTAAGAGTAGTGGGGAGGTAGTAGTAGTAGTGGGGAGGTAGTAAGAGTAGTGGGGAGGTAGTAAGAGTAGTGAGGAGGTAGTAAGAGTAGTGGGGAGGTAGTAAGAGTAGTGGGGAGGTAGTAAGAGTAATGGGGAGGTAGTAAGAGTAGTGGGGAGGTAGTAAGAGCAGTGGGGAGGTAGTAAGAGTAGTGGGGAGGTAGTAAGAGTAGTGGGGAGGTAGTAAGAGTAGTGGGGAGGTAGTAAGAGTAGTGGAGAGGTAGTAAGAGTAGTGGGGAGGTGGTAAGAGTAGTGGGGAGGTAGTAAGAGTAGTGGGGAGGTAGTAAGAGTAGTGGGGAGGTAGTAAGAGTAGTGGGGAGGTAGTAAGAGTAGTGGGGAGGTAGTAAGAGTAGTGGGGAGGTAGTAAGAGTAGTGGGGAGGTAGTAAGAGTAGTGGGGAGGTAGTAGTAGTAGTGGGGAGGTAGTAAGAGTAGTGGGGAGGTAGTAAGAGTAGTGGGGAGGTAGTAAGAGTAGAGGGGAGGTAGTAAGAGTAGTGGGGAGGTAGTAAGAGTAGAGGGGAGGTAATAAGAGTAGTGGGGAGGTAGTAAGAGTAGAGGGGAGGTAGTAAGAGTAGTGGGGAGGTAGTAAGAGTAGTGGGGAGGTAGTAAGAGTAGAGGGGAGGTAGTAAGAGTAGTGGGGAGGTAGTAAGAGTAGTGGGGAGGTAGTAAGAGTAGAGGGGAGGTAGTAAGAGTAGTGGGGAGGTAGTAGGGGGAGTTAGTATGAGTAGTGGGGAGGTAGTAAGAGTAGTGGGGAGGTAGTAAGAGTAGTGGGGAGGTAGTAAGAGTAGTGGGGAAGTAGTAGTAGTAGTAGTGGGGAGGTAGTAAGAGTAGTGGGGAGGTAGTAAGAGTAGTGGGGAGGTAGTAAGAGTAGTGGGGAGGTAGTAAGAGTAGTGGGGAGGTAGTAAGAGTAGTGGGGAGGTAGTAAGAGTAGTGGGGAGGTAGTAAGAGTAGTGGGGAGGTAGTAAGAGTAGTGGGGAGGTAGTAAGAGTAGTGGGGAGGTAGTAAGAGTAGTGGGGAGGTAGTAAGAGTAGTGGGGAGGTAGTAAGAGTAGTGGGGAGGTAGTAAGAGTAGTGGGGAGGTAGTAAGAGTAGTGGGGAGGTAGTAAGAGTAGTGGGGAGGTAGTAAGAGTAGTGGGGAGGTAGTAAGAGTAGTGGGGAGGTAGTAAGAGTAGTGGGGAGGTAGTAAGAGTAGTGGGGAGGTAGTAAGAGTAGTGGGGAGGTAGTAAGAGTAGTGGGGAGGTAGTAAGAGTAGTGGGGAGGTAGTAAGAGTAGTGGGGAGGTAGTAAGAGTAGTGGGGAGGTAGTAAGAGTAGTGGGGAGGTAGTAAGAGTAGTGGGGAGGTAGTAAGAGTAGTGGGGAGGTAGTAAGAGTAGTGGGGAGGTAGTAAGAGTAGTGGGGAGGTAGTAAGAGTAGTGGGGAGGTAGTAAGAGTAGTGGGGAGGTAGTAAGAGTAGTGGGGAGGTAGTAAGAGTAGTGGGGAGGTAGTAAGAGTAGTGGGGAGGTAGTAAGAGTAGTGGGGAGGTAGTAAGAGTAGTGGGGAGGTAGTAAGAGTAGTGGGGAGGTAGTAAGAGTAGTGGGGAGGTAGTAAGAGTAGTGGGGAGGTAGTAAGAGTAGTGGGGAGGTAGTAAGAGTAGTGGGGAGGTAGTAAGAGTAGTGGGGAGGTAGTAAGAGTAGTGGGGAGGTAGTAAGAGTAGTGGGGAGGTAGTAAGAGTAGTGGGGAGGTAGTAAGAGTAGTGGGGAGGTAGTAAGAGTAGTGGGGAGGTAGTAAGAGTAGTGGGGAGGTAGTAAGAGTAGTGGGGAGGTAGTAAGAGTAGTGGGGAGGTAGTAAGAGTAGTGGGGAGGTAGTAAGAGTAGTGGGGAGGTAGTAAGAGTAGTGGGGAGGTAGTAAGAGTAGTGGGGAGGTAGTAAGAGTAGTGGGGAGGTAGTAAGAGTAGTGGGGAGGTAGTAAGAGTAGTGGGGAGGTAGTAAGAGTAGTGGGGAGGTAGTAAGAGTAGTGGGGAGGTAGTAAGAGTAGTGGGGAGGTAGTAAGAGTAGTGGGGAGGTAGTAAGAGTAGTGGGGAGGTAGTAAGAGTAGTGGGGAGGTAGTAAGAGTAGTGGGGAGGTAGTAAGAGTAGTGGGGAGGTAGTAAGAGTAGTGGGGAGGTAGTAAGAGTAGTGGGGAGGTAGTAAGAGTAGTGGGGAGGTAGTAAGAGTAGGCTGGTGCTCACAGAGAGTAAGAGCAAGAACACCGAGGGGGGGGAACAAATAAATAAATAAACGGAACAAATACACAGGGCTCTCCTTTTCGTTAGTGTGACTTTGTAAATGATCTAAGTCGGACCGAAACGTCGTCGTAAGCTCCTGTCTTCTACGTGCGGGTTATTTGTGTGTTGTTCCAGTCACGGTATTGTGTCGTTTTGTTATTTATGTACAGAAAATTATTTTGTTTGATAAATGGTTCTTTTATATTTTAGAATTGATGATGGACTTTGTGACTCAATGACGTTTGTAAATTATAAATAAATAAAGATATTTAATACGGATTTGATTTTGCTCCTCACATACACACACACACATACACACACACACACACACACACACACACACACACACACACACACACACACACACACACACACACACACACACACACACACACACACACACACACACACACACATACAGTCAAGGACCAGATAATCAGGCTGAGGAAAGAAGGTGGAGAACTCACAAGGAACGATCAAGAGGTATGCGAGGAGCTCAACATGAGATTTAAGGAAGTATTCATAGTGGAGACAGGAAGGACACTGAGAAGACTGGACAGAGGGGGACACCAACAGGGAATATACCAACAAGTGTTGGATGGAATACACACAACTGACGAGGAGGTGAAGATGCTGCTAAGTGACTTTGACACATCAAAGGCAATTGGACCGGACAACATCTCCCCGTGGGTTCTTAGAAAGGGAGCAGAAATGCTGTGTGTGCCATTAACCACAATCTTCAACACATGGAAGACGGCAAATGTAGTTCCCACTTTTAAAACATGAGACAGAAAGGAGGCACTAAACTACAGACCAGTGGCACTGACGTGTATAATATTCAAAGCCAGGGAGAAGATTATCAGGAGGGATGGAACACGATTATAAACGACAACCAGCACGGATTCATGGAAGGCAAATCCTGTGTCACAAACCTGCTGGACTTTTATGACAGAGTTACACGAGAGAGGGGTGAGTTGATTGCATTTTCTTGGACTGCAGGAAGGCCTTCGACACAGTTCCTCACAAGAGATTATTGTAGAAACTAAAGGATCAGGCGCGTATAACGGGAAGAGCACTGCAATGGATCAGAGAATACCTGACAGGAAGGCAATAACGAGTCATGGTACGTGATAAGGTATCACAGTGGACACCTGTGACGAGCGGGGTCCCACAGGGGTCGGTCCTAGGACCAGTGCTATTTTTGGTATAAGCGAATGACATGATGGAAGGGATAGGTTCAGAAGTGTCCCTGTTCGCAGATGATGTGAAGTTAATGAGGAGAATTAAATCAGATGAGGATCAGGCAGGACTTCAAAGAGACCTGGACAGGCTGGACACCTGGTCCAGCAACTGGCTTCTCGAATTCAACCTTGCCAAATACAAAGACATGAAGATCGGAGAAGGGCAAAGAAGACCCCAGACAGAGTATAGACTAGGTGGCCAAAGACTGCAAACCTCACTCAGGGAAACAGAGCTTGGGATGAGTATAATACCGAGCACATCTCCTGAGGCACACATCAACCAGATAACTTCTGCAATATACGGGCGTCTGGCAAACCTGAGAATAGCGTTCCGATACCTCAGTAAGAAATCATTCTAGACTCTGAACACTGTGTACGTCAGTCACATACTAGAGTATGCAGCACCAGTTCAGAACCCACACCTGGTCAAGCACGTCAAGAAATTAGAGAAAGTGCAAAGGTTTGCAACAAGACTAGTTCCAGAGCAAAGGGGAATGTCCTAGGATGAAAGGTTAAGGGAAACTGGCCTGACGACACTGGAGGACAGGAGGGTTAGGGAAGACATGATAACGACATGCAAAATACTGCGAGGAATTGACACGGTGGACAAGAGATAAGATGTTTCAGAGATGGGACACAGAAACAAGAGTTTACAAGTGGAAGATGAAGATTCAGATGAATCAGAGTGATGATAGGAAGCATTTCATTAGTCACAGAGTTGTCAGGAAGTGGAATAATCTGGCAAGTGATGTAGTGGAGGCAGGAACCATACATAGTTTTAAGACAAAGTTTGATGAAGCTCATGGAGCAGGGTGAGAGAGGGGACCCAGTAGCAATCAGTGAAGAAGCGGGGCCAGGAGCTATGGATCGACCAGTACAATCACAAATAGGTGAGTACACACACACACACACACACACACACTGCCTTAGATCTGTCAGGAAGTAACACATTCTATAGAGTGTGGTGATGGTGTGGTGGTCACACTGTGGTAATGGTGTGGAGGTCACACTGGTATCGTTGTGGCCACACTGTGTGGTCACTGTCGTGGTGTGGTCACACTGTAGTGATGTGGCCACAATGCGATGGTGTGGTCACACTGTGATTGTGTGGTCATACTGTGTGGTCTCACTGTGGTGGTCACACTGTATGGTGGTGTGGTGGTCTTACTGTGTGGTCTCACTGTGGCGTGGTCACACTGTGTGGCGGTCTCACTGTGGTGTAGTGACACTGTGTGGTGGTCACACTGTGTGGTGGTCTCACTATGGTGTAGTGACACTGTGTGGTGGTCTCGCTGTGGTGTAGTGACACTGTGTGGTGGTCTCGCTGTGGTGTAGTGACACTGTGTGGTGGTCTCACTATGGTGTAGTGACACTGTGTGGTGGTCTCGCTGTGGTGTAGTGACACTGTGTGGTGGTCTCGCTGTGGTGTAGTGACACTGTGTGGTGGTCTCGCTGTGGTGTAGTGACACTGTGTGGTGGTCTCGCTGTGGTGTAGTGACACTGTGTGGTGGTCTCGCTGTGGTGTAGTGACACTGTGTGGTGGTCTCGCTGTGGTGTAGTGACACTGTGTGGTGGTCTCGCTGTGGTGTAGTGACACTGTGTGGTGGTCGTACTCTCTGCTGTCTACCTCACTATAATAATATTTTACTTACTACAAGTACATGTACAAGGTATACAGACCATAGCTGATATCAATGACATACTACAATATAGAAAGCCCCTTTTTATGATTAGCATTTCGGGAAAATTAGGTCAGTGTCTCAGGATGCGACCCACACCAGTCCACTAACACCCAGGTACCCATTTACTGATGGGGGAACATAGACAACAGGTGTAAATAAACACGCCCAGTGTTTTTACCTTGGCTGGGAATCGAACCCAGATCCTCGCCGTGTGAAGCGAGAGCGTTACTCACCAGGCCACCAGAGTCCACAACCTCAGCTTCAGTATTATAGACACAGTAATATAGAGAGCATTGAAGAATCACGGTCCCTACTTTTCAATGGAGGTATCCTGAACCATATGCCAAGCCTGTTATATTCATTTATAATTTCGGTGTGCTGATTTGGGACAAATCCCTCCAGAATCACCAGGGAGTAGCTTATCACTCCTCTTTCTTGCTTGCTATCAACCTGTGAAAGTTCTCTGTACATTTTCTAGGTCTGCAATTTCACCTGCCTTGAAGGGGACTGTAAATACGACCAGTATTCCGAGCTAGAGAGAACAGGTAACCTGCAAGGTATAGTAACCAGTTCTAGTTATCCAGCCTATCATTTCTCTTGCAGTTGTGATGCAGACATTGTTATGTTCCTTGAACGTGAGAACTGACTTTGTCACTCCCGGTATATCGCATCAGACTTATGTTCTATTGAGTGATTTGAGTTTGCCATGCACTCTTTTTCTGTTTAATTTTCCTCTATACTTCTGTAATGTAGTAACTGAAATTGATCCTCATTGAACATCAAACTGCCAGTGAAACACTGTTCGATGTCAATGTCAGCTTGGATCCTTGCTGTGTTTTCTATGGATAATAATCATACAGATTCTAATGTCCCTGGCTGTCAGTTATGAGAAAGAGAAAGAGAGGTGGGGCGAGTATTGTGCCTTAGGGAACACAGCTCTTACTGGACAGCCTCTGATTTCACTCTCTTTACTATGGGTTTTATCAGTAACGAAGTTAAAATGTACATCTGCCTACTTTTCCATTCCTTATGCTCGTATTTTGTGAGTAATTCTCTATGGTTGTATTTGTCAAAGACTTTGCCAAGTCTGTGTACACTACATTTACATTTTTCTTGTCTTCCAGTATATCCAAACCATGTAATGGTCCAGCATTTGCGAAAGGCAGGAGTGACATGTTAAGAACCCATACCTGGAATATACCTGGAGAGGGCTTAGGGAGTCAACGCCCCCCACTGGCCGGTCTGTGACCAGGGTGACTGTGTAACTGCTGCAGTTCCATGTGATGTGCAGTCTTAAAAAATCTTGATAATATGGGACATCGGTGCTATCGGCCTATATATTTTTTTTTTTGCAATTGCTTTGCTGCCACCTTTGTGGAGTTTGGTTACATCAGTGTATTTTTAATGACTGTGGGATGAGTTCGGTGTTTAGGTTCCTTATCCACAGAGTATTTAAGGCACGTGATAATGGCTACTTGCAATTCTTGATGAACATTGAGTTTCAAAAGTTAGGTCCTGGGAACGAGTGGATGGACATGCTTCTTCGATATCAAGTGAGATTAGCTTTATATCCAGTATTACGGAGACATATGTCGAGTTTTTCTTCTCGTTCATGAACTCATTTGGGTCTTCAGTCTTTAAGCTGATTAATAACTCGCTGAGCACTGAGTCGTATTGGCATTTATGTATTTTATTAATTTCTTTGTTGTTATCAACGTATGTTCCATTTCCTTGAATCAAAGGCCCGATACTAGATGTTGTCTTTGCCTTGTATTTTACTGAAGAGAATTAGTATTTTGGGTTGATCTTTGTCTCTTCTAGACTGAACTATTCGGTTTGATTTTAGAGTTTTCAGTTTCTCTAGTCAATTTCTTTCTCTACGGTGTTCAGAGAGTCTGCTGCCTCTGAGGACCTTTTGTTATTCCTGGTATGAAGACACACTGCTTCCAGATCAAGCTGTTATTAGTGTTATCAGTGAAACGTTGTCTCGCTAAATACTTTCTTTTGCTACGTTTCTTGATATTTCACTTCTTATCTGTTCTCTCTCTTCACTTCTCTAACGAGGCTTCTCCCTCTGCTTGCCCGGTATCTGTAAATTTTCTCCTTTGTCCTCTCTTCCCCACTCCTCTCCCTCTAGTCTTTTGTTCACCTCTCAATACTCCGTGACTGCTGCTCCAATAAGGGCCTCGCTCTATCTCTCTGACTCCCACAGTGCCAGATGTTATCTTGTCTCTCACTACCTTCCTGACTCCCACAGTGCCAGATGTTATCTTGTTTCTCACTACCTCCCTGACTTCCACAGTGCCAGATATTAGTTTGTTTCTCACTATCTCCCTGATTCCCACAGTACCAGATATTATCTTGTTTCTCACTACCTTCCTGACTCCCATAGTGCCAGATGTTATCTTGTTTCTCACTACCTCCCTGACATCCACAGTGCCAGAAGTTATTTTGTTTCTCACTACCTTCCTGACTCCCACAGTGCCAGATGTTATCTTGTGTTTGTCTCCGGGTGACACTTTGTAGGTTGATAAGGACTTGCCTTGTATGGAAACCTCGGTGCGGGTGGGGCTCGAACTCATGGCAAGTGATCATAAATCTCTAGGCCAGTGCGTAAACAACTAGGCCAGTGACTTATGTTCTTATATACACGAATGTTATTCAATAATCGTGTAACCTGCGTACCACCAGACAAGAATAAAATAAACCTTTAAATACGGATTAAACTCTCGACGTATACACAAAAATTTCTTACATATAATTATGTAGCCTCTTTGGTGAGCAAGTTGACCATCAGAAACATACCTTATGCTAACTGATACACCAACTAGGCATAAAATAATGGGTCATTTGTGCTGATAAACCAGGGAACGGATGAGGCTTAAAACTCATGGTATTTCTTAAACCAAACAGGCCAGAGCTTTAACCATTCGGTCAGCTGGTTTTTATGAGCTTCACCCAACTAGGAATATTTCTATACAAAGAAATAAAGGAAGGGCGTCGCTGAGATCATGGGATCGAACCTGAACCATTCAGAGATCTGTTTGTAATCCTGTTATTACGATTACGTGAGTCATGTACTGATTAGTACAGCGTTAAATTTATAGCGCAAAGAATCACAATACAGAGACATCGTAGGGAATTTTGTCTTCATTTACATCTCAGCACTGCACCCTGGCTACCTACACTGCACCCTGGCTACCTACACTGCACCCTGGCTACCTACACTGCACCCTGGCTACCTACACTGCACCCTGGCTACCTACACTGCACCCTGCTTACCTACACTGCACCCTGGCTACCTACACTGCACCCTGGCTACCTACACTGCACCCTGGCTACCTACACTGCACCCTGGCTACCTACACTGCACCCTGGCTACCTACACTGCACCCTGGCTACCTACACTGCACCCTGGCTACCTACACTGCACCCTGGCTACCTACACTGCACCCTGGCTACCTACACTGCACCCTGGCTACCTACACTGCACCCTGGCTACCTACACTGCACCCTCGCTACCTACACTGCACCCTGGCTACCTACACTGCACCCTGGCTACCTACACTGCACCCTGGCTACCTACACTGCACCCTGGCTACCTACACTGCACCCTGGCTACCTACACTGCACCCTGGCTACCTACACTGCACCCTGGCTACCTACACTGCACCCTGGCTACCTACACTGCACCCTGGCTACCTACATTGCACCCTGGCTACCTACACTGCACCTTCGCTACCTACACTGTACCCTCGCTACCTACACTGTACCCTCGCTACCTACACTGCACCCTGGCTACCTACACTGCACCCTGGCTACCTACACTGCACCTTCGCTACCTACACTGCACCTTCGCTACCTACACTGTACCCTCGCTACATACACTGCACCCTGGCTACCTACACTGCACCCTCGCTACCTACACTGTACCCTCGCTACCTACACTGCACCCTGGCTAACTACACTCCACCCTCGCTACCTACACTCCACCTTCGCTACCTACACTCCACCCTCGCTACCTACACTACACCCTAACTACCTACGCTGCAAGCTCGCTACCTTCACTGCTCCCTCGGTATTTACACTGCACCTTCACTACCTACACTTCACTCTCGCTACCTACACTGCACCCTCGCTACTTACACTGCACCCTCGCCACTTACACTGCATCCTAGTTACCTACACTGCACCCTAGCTACCTACACTGCACCCTCGCTACCTACACTCCATCATCGCTACCTACACTATACCCTCGCTACCTACACTGTACCCTCGCTACGTACACTGCACGCTCGCTATCTACACTGCATCCTAGCTACATACACTGCCCCCTAGCTACCTACACCGCACCCTCGCTACCTACACTCCATCATCGCTACCTACACTGTACCCTTGCTACCTACACTGTACCCTTGCTATCTACACTGTACCTTCGCTACCTACACTGTACCCTCGCTTCTTACACTGTACCTCGCTACCTACACTTCACCCTCGCTTCCGACACTGCACCCTCGCTACCTACACCCCACCCTCGGTACCTACACTGCACCCTCGGTACCTACACTGTACCCTCGCTACCTACACTGCGCCCTAGCTACCTACATTGCACCCTGGCTACCTACACTGCACCCTGGCTACCTACACTGCATCCTCGCTACCTACACTTCACCCTCGCTACCTACACTGCACTCTCGCTACCTACACTGCACCCTCGCTACCTACACTGCACCCTCGCTACCTACACTGCACCCTCGGTACCTACACTCCACCCTTTCTAATTACACAGCACCCTCGCTACCTACACTGCACCCTCGCTACCTACACTGTACCCTCGTTACCTACACTGCACCCTCGCTACCTACACTGCACCCTCGCTACCTACACTCGACCCTCGCTACCTACACTGCACCCTCGCTACCTACACTGCACCTTCGCTATCTATACTACACCCTCGCTATCTACACTGTACCCTAGCTACCTACACTGTAGCCTCGCTACGTACACTGCACGGTCGCTACTTACACTGCACCCTCGCTACCTACACTGTACCCTCGCTACCTACACTGTACCCTCCCTACCTACACTGCACTCTCGCTACCTATACTGTACCTTCGCTACCTACACTGTACCCTCGCTACCTACACTGTACCTTCGCTACTGGCACTGCACGGTCGGTACCTACACTGCACTCTCGCTACGTACAATGCACTCTCGCTACCTACACTGCTCCCTCGCTACCTATACTGCAAACACGCTACCTACACTGCACCCTCGCTACTTACACTGCACCCTCGCTACCTACACCCCACCCTCGGTACCTACACTGCACCCTCGCTGCCTACACTGCACCCTCGCTACCTACACTGCACACTGGTTACCTTCACTCCACCCTCACTACCTACACTCCACCTTCGCTACCTACACTCCACCCTCGCTACCTACACTACACCCTAACTACCTACGCTGCAAGCTCGCTACCTTCACTGCTCCCTCGGTATTTACACTGCACCTTCGCTACCTACACTTCACTCTCGCTACCTACACTGCACCCTCGCTACGTACACTGCACCCTCGCCACTTACACTGTATCCTAGTTACCTACACTGCACCCTCGCTACCTACACTCCATCATCGCTACCTAAACTATACCCTCGCTACCTACACTGTACCCTCGCTACGTACACTGCACGCTCGCTACCTACACTGCATCCTAGCTACATACACTGCACCCTAGCTACCTACACTGCACCCTCGCTACCTACACTCCATCATCGCTACCTACACTGTATCCTTGCTACCTACACTGTACCCTTGCTACCTACACTGTACCCTCGCTACCTACACTGCACACTCGCTTCCTACACTGTACCTCGCTACCTACACTTCATCCTCGCTTCCGACACTGCACCCTCGCTACCTACACCCCACCCTCGGTACCTACACTGTACCTTCGGTACCTACACTGCACCCTCGCTGCCTACACTGCACCCTCGCTACCTACACTGCACACTGGTTACCTTCACTCCACCCTCACTACCTACACTCCACCTTCGCTACCTACACTCCACCCTCGCTACCTACACCCCACCCTCGGTACCTACACTACTGCACCCTCGCTACCTACACTCCACCCTCGCTACCTACACTCCACCCTCGCTACCTACACTCCATCCTCTCTTCGTACGTTCCACCCTCGCTACCTACACTCCACCCTCGCTACCTACACTCCACTCTCGCTACCTACACTCCATCCTCTGTTCGTACGTTCCACCCTCGCTACCTACACTCCACCCTCGCTACCTACACTCCACCCTCGCTACCTACACTCCACCCTCGCTACCTACACTCCATCCTCTCTTCCTACGTTCCACCCTCGCTACCTACACTCCACTCTCGCTACCTACACTCCACTCTCGCTACCTACACTCCACTCTCGCTACCTACACTCCACCCTCGCTACCTACACTCCATCCTCTCTTCCTACATTCCACCCTCGCTATCTACACTCCACTCTCGCTACCTACACTCCACTCTCGCTACCTACACTCCCCCCTCGCTACCTACACTCCATCCTCTCTTCCTACATTCCACCCTCGCTATCTACACTCCACCCTCGCTACCTACACTCCACTCTCGCTACCTACACTCCACTCTCGCTACCTACACTCCACTCTCGCTACCTACACTCCACCCTCGCTACCTACACTCCATCCTCTCTTCCTACATTCCACCCTCGCTATCTACACTCCACTCTCGCTACCTACACTCCACTCTCGCTACCTACACTCCACCCTCGCTACCTACACTCCATCCTCTCTTCCTACATTCCACCCTCGCTATCTACACTCCACTCTCGCTACCTACACTCCACTCTCGCTACCTACACTCCACTCTCGCTACCTACACTCCACCCTCGCTACCTACACTCCACCCTCGCTATCTACACTCCACCCTCGCTACCTACACTCCACTCTCGCTACCTACACTCCACCCTCGCTACCTACACTCCACTCTCGCTACCTACACTCCACTCTCGCTACCTACACTCCACTCTCGCTACCTACACTCCACCCTCGCTACCTACACTCCATCCTCTCTTCCTACATTCCACCCTCGCTATCTACACTCCACTCTCGCTACCTACACTCCACTCTCGCTACCTACACTCCACTCTCGCTACCTACACTCCACTCTCGCTACCTACACTCCACTCTCGCTACCTACACTCCACTCTCGCTACCTACACTCCACCCTCGCTACCTACACTCCACTCTCGCTACCTACACTCCACTCTCGCTACCTACACTCCACTCTCGCTACCTACACTCCACTCTCGCTACCTACACTCCACTCTCGCTACCTACACTCCACTCTCGCTACCTACACTCCACTCTCGCTACCTACACTCCACTCTCGCTACCTACACTCCACCCTCGCTACCTACACTCCACTCTCGCTACCTACACTCCACCCTCGCTACCTACACTCCACTCTCGCTACCTACACTCCACTCTCGCTACCTACACTCCACTCTCGCTACCTACACTCCACCCTCGCTACCTACACTCCATCCTCTCTTCCTACATTCCACCCTCGCTATCTACACTCCACTCTCGCTACCTACACTCCACTCTCGCTACCTACACTCCACTCTCGCTACCTACACTCCACTCTCGCTACCTACACTCCACTCTCGCTACCTACACTCCACTCTCGCTACCTACACTCCACCCTCGCTACCTACACTCCACTCTCGCTACCTACACTCCACTCTCGCTACCTACACTCCACTCTCGCTACCTACACTCCACTCTCGCTACCTACACTCCACTCTCGCTACCTACACTCCACTCTCGCTACCTACACTCCACTCTCGCTACCTACACTCCACCCTCGCTACCTACACTCCACTCTCGCTACCTACACTCCACTCTCGCTACCTACACTCCACTCTCGCTACCTACACTCCACTCTCGCTACCTACACTCCACTCTCGCTACCTACACTCCACCCTCGCTACCTACACTCCACTCTCGCTACCTACACTCCACTCTCGCTACCTACACTCCACTCTCGCTACCTACACTCCACCCTCGCTACCTACACTCCACTCTCGCTACCTACACTCCACCCTCGCTACCTACACTCCACTCTCGCTACCTACACTCCACTCTCGCTACCTACACTCCACTCTCGCTACCTACACTCCACTCTCGCTACCTACACTCCACTCTCGCTACCTACACTCCACCCTCGCTACCTACACTCCACCCTCGCTACCTACACTCCACTCTCGCTACCTACACTCCACTCTCGCTACCTACACTCCACCCTCGCTACCTACACTCCACTCTCGCTACCTACACTCCACTCTCGCTACCTACACTCCACTCTCGCTACCTACACTCCACTCTCGCTACCTACACTCCACTCTCGCTACCTACACTCCACTCTCGCTACCTACACTCCACTCTCGCTACCTACACTCCACTCTCGCTACCTACACTCCACCCTCGCTACCTACACTCCACCCTCGCTACCTACACTCCACCCTCGCTACCTACACTCCACCCTCGCTACCTACACTCCACCCTCGCTACCTACACTCCACCTTCGCTACCTACACTCCATCCTCTCTTCGTACGTTCCACCCTCGCTACCTACACTCCACCCTCGCTACCTACACTCCACCCTCGCTACCTACACTCCATCCTCTCTTCGTACGTTCCACCATCGCTACCTACACTCCAATCTCGCTACCTACACTCCACGCTCGCTACTTACACTCCACCCTCGCTACCTACACTCCACCCTCGCTACCTACACTCCATCCTCTCTTCGTACGTTCCACCCTCGCTACCTACACAGCACCCTTGTGCCTACACTCCATCCTCACTACCTTCACTTCACCCTCGTTACCTATACTCCTACCTCGGTTTCTACACTGCACCCTCGCTACCTACACAGCACCCTTGTGCCTACACTCCATCCTCACTACCTACACTCCACCCTCGCTACCTACATTCCACCCTCGCTACCTGCGCTCCATTTTCGCTACCTACACTCTACTCTCGGTACATACATTCCACCCTTTCAACAAGTCCATCGGGTCAGCTACTCTGGGTCACTCTGAATCAGGTCATTGGCGACTGCTACAGGTCACACTGGATGAAGTCGAAATGTTCAGCTATATTAGGTCACACTGATGTAGGTCATAGAAGATAGTAACACATTACGCTAGATCAACAGATCACAGGAGACTCCTATAGGTGACACTGGAGCAGCAGCATCAGAAGAAACGGCAGCAGGTCACAATGGAGCTGCATGTTGCAGGAGACAGCAATAGGTGACATTAGAGCAGCAGGTCACAGGGAACTGCTACAGGTCACACTTGAACATATGGTTACATGAGATAGCTACAGGTCACATTAGAGTAGTAGGTGACAGGAGATAGGCACAGGTCACACTGGAGATCACAGGAGACAGGAACAGGTCACTCTGGATCAGCAGGTCACAGGAGATAGCAACATGTCGCACTGAAGCAGGTCACTGGAAACAGTTACAGGTCACACTGGAGAAGCAGGTTGCCTGGAGACATCAACAGGTCACGCTGTAGCAGCATGTCGCAATGGTCAGGTACAGTAGGTTACACTGGAATAACAGGTCCCAGGGGTCAGGTATAGTAGGTCACGCTGGAGCAGCAGGTCGCAGGGGTCAGGTACAGTAGGTTACACTGGAATAACAGGTCGCAGGGGTCAGGTATAGTAGGTCACGCTGGAGCAGCAGGTCGCAGGGGTCAGGTACAATAGGTTACACTGGAGCAACAGGTCGCAGGAGTCAGGTACAGTAAGTCACGCTGGAGGAGCAGGTCGTAGTTATATCACTGGCAGAAACATAACTTCAGAATTGGCCAGCAGTTATGCATGCTATATATAACAATTACGCTCATACAAGTAAGTTATTTACATTATGATCACTGGTTCAGTAACTCCTTCCTTGCTAAAGTTTGATCAGCTCTAAGTAAAACCAAAAATATTGCGAGATCGAGTAGGGTCATTGGGACGGGTCCCAACCCGGGTCTTCTCCCTGTACAGCTCGTCCTCGAAGGCAGAAGAACGCTCTCACCTCCTTGTTGTACCCTGTGGTTCATAGCTCTCACTTGTACAGTATCTATTACTGCGAAATTTATCGATGGAGAGTTAGAGGAGATGTACTCAAGACCTGTGTCAGGACTTTGTACTAACAAATAGTTTAAGAACTTTTAGTAATTAGATTTAAGGGGTAGGCTTGTTGATTTTAAGGGCTAGTTATTAGGACCTTGATGGTGATTAAATTCTCTTGTAAGTCTTCTAAGATACCCAGCCTGCACCTGACTTTAAAGTCTGGTAGTCAAAATAGAAATAAAAACAACAATAAGGAGGAGGGGAAACCACTGTATGAGCTCGCTCTTCAAGACTCTCGTCTCATTTACCTACTCTTGACCTTAAATACGCATGCTACAAGTGACACTGAGAGTTATGTATCAGCCTCACCAGCACTCCGGCAGTGACCAGGGGTGTGACTCAAGAACACGTTGACATGGCAAGTTTTGATTAAAACGGTTCGCTCAGAGCTTTATTGCAACACATTTGTCCTGAAAGATTTGTTAAGTTATACCATGAATTAAAGAAAGATCCTTACCAAACAGACAAAGCAAATGCAATAGTAATTATAGACAAGGTAGGTTATAGTGGAAAAATGAACATGTAACTTAAGATGCACATAAGTTCCTTACGTGCCTCTTAAGTTACATGGAAAACTATGCACTCCCTCCCTGTGAAAGCCCACAGGTGCGAAGAGGAAGGTTGGCTTGGGTAACAAGGGCAGCGCAATGAGAGATACGTTGCAGATTAGGTGAAGTAAGTTGGGGGGAAGTGTAGGTGACACACGATGTGTCAGGGGAACTTAGTGTCTGCATGAGAATAATTCCGTTGAACGCCATGTTTTAGAATACTGCGAGTTACCGGTTTTACGATGATTGTGGTGCAGCCCCGATTGTCCTGTTTGATGGTATTTGAGACTGGGCGGTGGCAGCCTCGAGACACCTTTGCCTATTCCTGTCACTCTCATGTTCCTGTCACTCGTACATGATTAACTGCACCTTACTTCAATCTATGTGATTTGAGCAGCTGTTTCTTCGTATTACACAAGTGTTAACATCATCTGTTCCATTGCAGTTGTATTTTACTGTCACAAAATCATGTCTTGCAAGCATAACCCCAAACACATTCTTGATTCCCCAAGAGAATGATTGAAAGTCACCAGATGGATCGTCCTTCTTAGCAGCATTATTACTCTTACTGCTCCACTAATCCTCTGAAAAGTCAACACAAGGTAATAGTAATAATACCGTGGCTGGAAAAATTCATCTATGATCCGCATTTAGTAGAGAAATCTTGTAACAATGTTGCAGTCCCTCATGAACCATTGTCAAGTCACAACTGGGGTGATAAAAATAGAAAATGATTTTTGGGAAAGTTAACATAGAGGAAGCAACAGTAATATTATTAGTTCTCCTTTCCCTTGTATTTTTCATAATTGAAGCTTACACTAGTCCTTGTTCCAGATGGGATAAACTATGTGTAGGAAGACAGCTCATGTTCTCAGTATGAATCTGGAATGCAACAAATGTAAACATATAACAAACACTATCTAGAGCGCCTTGTATAACACATACTGCGCAAGCCGCTATTAACATCCCATAAGTTGGAATAAGGTACAGCCAATCCTATACGAGTGGCAGGAACAGGCGAAAGTGTCTCGAGTCTGCCACGATCCGGGTCTCCGACCAGCGAGCAAAACCATGGGGGACTTCAGCAGTGCAGAACCACTATCTAACACCACAAAATCATACTGATACAGTTTCCCTGATGTACCATGTGTCACCTGCGCTTCCCTTGCCCACTTCAGTATTTCAGCACCTCGTAGACCGCTCTACAAATAAAATCTCACTGCATCTCCCGTGCCATCTGACCCAGCCTTCCCAGTAGCAATTAACAGCAAGAATATATAGTCTTCTATGTAATCTGATAAGGCTCTCAAACTAAAAAGTCATTTTAATCAAGGCCTTCTCTGTATCACGTGCGAGTTTTTCCAGATACGAGCAGTCGTTCGCAAGCGAAATTTCCAGATGCGAGCGGGCCTCAAGGGAGGTTCCTTGACGCTGGTGAGGAGCTTTACTTATTCTGTCTTCCATTATCCACAGTGACCAGGGTCATCATATCTCGCCCTCACCCAAATTATAACTTTCGGCTGAACTATTGACATTAATCCCATTACTAAATTTCAGTTACTGCTGCCACACCACAGGCCTCTTAAGGTGGTCTGTGATGTACCTCAGACAGTCTGAATGTTACTGTGCTCTCAAACAATGTTACTGTGCTCTCAAACAATGTTACTCTGCTCTCAATGTTATTGTGCTCTGAAGCAATGTTACTGTGTTCTCAAACAATGCTACTGTGTTCTCAATGTTACTGTGCTCTCAAACAATGCTTCTGTGCTCTCAAACAATATTACTGAGCTCTCAAACAATATTACTGTGCTCTCAAACAACATTACTGTGCTCTCAAGCAATATTCAGTGTGCTACAGGGATTCTTGACTGCTCTGACCTTTGCATTATTCTTTGCATCTTTTCCTCTAAAAAACACACTTTTCTAAAATATATTTCTGTATAGAAAGATATTAAAATTATTCTGTTATTATGTAGTTTATAAGTAATACAGAACTAGACTTAAAAAAAAATGTGGTAGAATATTGCCAGACTTAATGACTGACAGACATTGTGACATGCTGACAAACGATTCCCCTCAAGGGAGGCTCCTTGATGCTGGTGGGGGGATCTTGATCTAGGGAATTGGATCTGTGCTCCAGTTCCCTGAATTGAGCTTGAATGCCTCCAATCTCCCCCCCCCCACTTGCGCTGTATAAACCTACGGGTTTAGCGCTCCTCATAATTATAATAATAATAATAATGATTGCAAATGATTATTAAAAAGAAGTGACAAGTTCAATAACTGACATGAGCAACAGTATGTTGATAAATGTTTGGCAAGGGAAGTGAGAGAAAATAATCTCGACTGAGAGGAAAAAACTCACTGAGTCTGAATTTCAGAGTTATGGAGACCTGGTTGAGCTTCAGAGTACAGCTGAGTAATGTAAACACAGGTGAGTAATTTTCATCTGGGTCTAGACAGGTCTCCACGTGACATCACGCCAGATGAAAACACCCGTGTTACCTACATCACTGATGTGACCTGCGTCGAGTATGTTACAGTCGATATGTCCTCTCCACCTGTCACTGGACAGTTCAGAGTGTAGCAGTTCTGGGGCTCCACTGTTGCCTTATTGTCCAGTTCAACCCACCAATCTCAGGTTACCTGACTGAATGGTAGATTTCCACAGACACTGGCCGTGGCTGTCGTAGGGGTTCATACAAGTGATATAGGGTTGCAGCAGGTGTTCATGGGGGTATACATAGTACCGACACTGACCACTAGTGCTTTGAGTGGCGCTGATTTGTATGACTTCTCTTATTAATGTTGCATGTAGTGTATATATTAGTGAAGGAATACATAGGTAAAGAAATCTGCTCCTGCTTGTCAGCCTTGGCCTTGCTCTATCCTGTTTAGTGCTTTGTTTCCTGACTCAGTTACGACCAAGCACTACTGGCCATTAGACTAACACCTGTGTTCGTAATATGGGGTGCTTGTCCTGCATCTACGTTGCACTGCTTCCTGCTTCCTTAGTTGCTTGCGTGCTACTGGTTACAACTGCCTGTAATTTAAGCGCATTGTTACAGGGTAGTGCTGTTATAGTGCTGGCTGGTTATGCTACCTGCGCGTGTTACAGGGTAGTGCTGTTATAGTGCTGGCTGGTTATGCTACCTGCGCGTGTTACAGGGTAATGCTGTTATAGTGCTGGCTGGTTATGCTACCTGCGCATGTTACAGGGTAGTGCTGTTATAGTGCTGGCTGGTTATGCTACCTGCGCGTGTTACAGGGTAATGCTGTGATAGTGCTGGCTGGTTATGCTACCTGCGCATGTTACAGGGTAGTGCTGTTATAGTGCTGGATGGTTATGCTACCTGCGCATGTTACAGGGTAGTGCTGTTATAGTGCTGGATGGTTATGCTACCTGCGCGTGTTACAGGGTAATGCTGTTATAGTGCTGGCTAGTTATGCTACCTGCGCGTGTTAGGTGTCTGGTGATAGCGTATACTTGCATAACTTTTCCAGACTGTCTTTACAACGCTACTGGGGAATCGCCCATTCAGTTGGCATTGAGTATCAACGTACTCTTACTGCTACACAGCTTCATGAGTGTATACGCCAATTTTTGATAAGACTTCATTAAATTCCTCTGTCCTGTTAGAAGATTATTGAGGAGCTATCTTATCAGTTTCACTACATAGCATTTGTTAGCTAATATTACACTGGGGATTTAACTGTAGGTGTATGGAGGACAGGGTCCCAGTTAAAAATGTTCTTCTTCTTTTGGGTAATGACATTCTGTGTTCCAGATTGTGTCCCGATCCTACTGTGACTAAGAAACCTCTACCCCTTCTCCAGTTTTGGCCGTAACTCGGGCAATGTCCAAGGGAAAGTCTGAAGAGATACTGACCTTACCCTGGAGGACTCTGATCTTGGCTTGGACAAGTTGCTTTACGATGGTAGCTGGCCACTGCCTCGTAAATAAAGTGAAAGTTCTCCTGATCAAACCCTCCTGTTCTTAGGTAGCAGGATTGGCAGATGCTTGCGTCTCCCTGCCCAACGGACCGACCTTCAGGGAGGAGCAACTGAGGGATCCTCTAGCTTCGGCTTTCTAGTCGGCCATTGCTGAAGCTGACTCTGTATCTTTGCTAAACATATACTCTAACATAATGTTATTCAGCAGACCTACTGATAAGGGAATAAGGGGATGCCCATATCTGATAGACTTGTGATATCCCAAACATTTAGACCTCAGGTTTGGAGTGTCGCTCATGATGCATCTTTGGGAGGACACTTGGCACCCATTAAAACATTTTACAGGATATCCAAACATTTTGATTGGCCAGGTTTAAGACGAGATGTCCAGAGTTACATCAAATCCTGTCGTGATTGTCAACAAGTGGGAAAACTCAGACACTACCTCAAACCTGTACCACTTCGTCCCATGATCATGGACTGTGTGGGACCTTTACCTAAGTCCAATTCAAGTAACTAATATCTGTTCACTATTATCCGTAGTATTAATACTAAGGAAATCTTAAAGCCCCTCATCAGATTTATATCCCAAGTTGGAATTCCACGATCAATTCACAGTGACCAGGGCACTAATTTTGCTGCAAAAGCCTTTAGAGAAGCAGCGCTGTATGAGGCCAGGCTGTGGCTCGTACGTTTGTTTGCGTGCAGCCAACAGTAACAGCCTGGTTGATCAGGCTCTGATCCACCAGGAGGTCTGGTCACAGACCGGGCCGCGGGGGCGTTGACCCCCGGAACTCTCTCTAGGTAAACTCCAGGTAATAAAAACTGAATAACAGACAGTGACGGACCTACATTTTTGGGGACCTGAAGCTTGAACGGTTATTGGGCCCCTTTGCAATACTTTCTCATACAGGAGACCTAAAATCTTGAAGCAATGTGGTTTAAAGTGGCTTCTGGGGCCCCTCCGGAATCAGGGGCCCCTGAAGCTTAAGCTTCATTAGTTTCATAGTAGATCCGTCCCTGAACAGAGAGCAATGTCCAGATGAAGCTGAGACACTATACTAGCAGCTTCCCAGATACAACAATTGTGCTCATTGTGATGTTGCAGAAACATTGTTATATTTTCTTCTCCACCGTTGTGATTATCACAGTGCAAGAACCATCTTCACACATGAACCAACACAGTGCAAGAACCATCTTCACACATGAACCAACACAGTGCAAGAACCATCTTCACACATGAACCAACACAGTGCAAGAACCATCTTCACACATGAACCAACACAGTGCAAGAACCATCATCACACATGAACCAACACAGTGCAAGAACCATCTTCACACATGAACCAACACAGTGCAAGAACCATCATCACACATGAACCAACACAGTGCAAGAACCATCTTCACACATGAACCAACACAGTGCAAGAACCATCTTCACACATGAACCAACACAGTGCAAGAACCATCTTCACACATGAACCAACACAGTGCAAGAACCATCTTCACACATGAACCAACACAGTGCAAGAACCATCTTCACACATGAACCAACACAGTGCAAGAACCATCTTCACACATGAACCAACACAGTGCAAGAACCATCTTCACACATGAACCAACACAGTGCAAGAACCATCTTCACACATGAACCAACACAGTGCAAGAACCATCTTCACACATGAACCAACACAGTGCAAGAACCATCTTCACACATGAACCAACACAGTGCAAGAACCATCATCACACATGAACCAACACAGTGCAAGAACCATCTTCACACATGAACCATCACAGTGCAAGAACCATCTTCACACATGAACCATCACAGTGCAAGAACCATCATCACACATGAACCATCACAGTGCAAGAACCATCCTCACACATGAACCATCACAGTGCAAGAACCATCTTCACACATGAACCATCACAGTGCAAGAACAATCTTCATACATGAACCATCACAGTGCAAGAACCATCATCACACATGAACCATCACAGTGCAAGAACCATCATCACACATGAACCAACACAGTGCAAGAACCATCTTCACACATGAACCAACACAGTGCAAGAACCATCTTCACACATGAACCAACACAGTGCAAGAACCATCATCACACATGAACCAACACAGTGCAAGAACCATCTTCACACATGAACCAACACAGTGCAAGAACCATCTTCACACATGAACCAACACAGTGCAAGAACCATCTTCACACATAAACCAACACAGTGCAAGAACCATCATCACACATGAACCAGCACAGTGCAAGAACCATCATCACACATGAACCATCACAGTGCAAGAACCATCATCACACATGAACCAACACAGTGCAAGAACCATCATCACACATGAACCATCACAGTGCAAGAACCATCATCACACATGAACCAACACAGTGCAAGAACCCTCTTCACACATGAACCAACACAGTGCAAGAACCATCATCACACATGAACCATCACAGTACAAGAACCATCATCACACATGAACCAACACAGTGCAAGAACCATCATCACACATGAACCATCACAGTGCAAGAACCATCATCACACATGAACCAACACAGTGCAAGAACCATCTTCACACATGAACTAACACAGTGCAAGAACCATCATCACACATGAACCAACACAGTGCAAGAACCATCATCACACATGAACCATCACAGTGCAAGAACCATCATCACACATGAACCAACACAGTGCAAGAACCATCATCACACATGAACCAACACAGTGCAAGAACCATCATCACACATGAACCATCACAGTGCAAGAACCATCATCACACATGAACCAACACAGTGCAAGAACCCTCTTCACACATGAACCAACACAGTGCAAGAACCATCTTCACACATGAACCATCACAGTGCAAGAACCATCATCACACATGAACCAACACAGTGCAAGAACCATCTTCACACATGAACCAACACAGTGCAAGAACCATCATCACACATGAACCATCACAGTGCAAGAACCATCTTCACACATGAACCAACAAAGTGCAAGAACCATCATCACACATGAACCAACACAGTGCAAGAACCATCTTCACACATGAACCAACACAGTGTGATCCAACCATCACACACATGTGCAAGAACCATCTTGAACCACACATGAACCATCCTCACACATGAACCACACAGTGCAAGAACCATCATCACACATGAACCAACACAGTGCAAGAACCATCATCACACATGCAACATGAACCAACACAGTGCAAGAACCATCATCACACGTGATCCAACACAGTGCAAGAATTATCATCACACATCCATCACAGTGCAAGAACCATCATCACACATGAACCAACACAGTGCAGTGCAAGAACCATCCTCACACATGAACCAACACAGTGCAAGAACCATCATCACACATGAACCAACACAGTGCAAGAACCATCATCACACATGAAGAACCATCCTCACACATGAACCATCACAGTGCAAGAACCATCACACATGAACCAACACAGTGCAAGAACCATCATCACACGTGATCCACACATGAACCAACAAAGTGCAAGAACCATCATCACACATGAACCAACACAGTGCAAGAACCATCTTCACACATGAACCATCACAGTGCAAGAACCATCATCACACATGAACCATCACAGTGCAAGAACCATCCTCACACATGAACCATCACAGTGCAAGAACCATCTTCACACATGAACCAACACAGACACAGTGCAAGAACCATCCTCACACATGAACCAACACAGTGCAAGAACCATCCTCACACATGAACCAACACAGTGCAAGAACCATCATCACACATGAACCAACACAGTGCAAGAACCATCTTCACACATGAACCAACACAGTGCAAGAACCATCATCACACATGAACCATCACAGTGCAAGAACCATCCTCACACATGAACCAACACAGTGCAAGAACCATCATCACACATGAACCAACACAGTGCAAGAACCATCATCACACATGAACCATCACAGTGCAAGAACCATCTTCACACATGAACCAACACAGTGCAAGAACCATCATCACACATGAACCATCACAGTGCAAGAACCATCTTCACACATGAACCAACACAGTGCAAGAATTATCATCACACATGAACCATCACAGTGCAAGAACCATCATCACACATGAACCAACACAGTGCAAGAACCATCATCACACATGAACCATCACAGTGCAAGAACCATCCTCACACATGAACCAACAAAGTGCAAGAACCATCATCACACATGAACCAACACAGTGCAAGAACCATCATCACACATGAACCAACACAGTGCAAGAACCATCCTCACACATGAACCAACACAGTGCAAGAACCATCATCACACATGAACCAACACAGTGCAAGAACCATCCTCACACATGAACCAACACAGTGCAAGAACCATCCTCACACATGAACCATCAGAGTGCAAGAACCATCATCACACATGAACCATCACAGTGCAAGAACCATCTTCACACATGAACCAACACAGTGCAAGAACCATCATCACACATGAACCATCACAGTGCAAGAACCATCCTCACACATGAACCAACACAGTGCAAGAACCATCATCACACATGAACCAACACAGTGCAAGAACCATCTTCACACATGAACCAACACAGTGCAAGAACCATCTTCACACATGAACCATCACAGTGCAAGAACCATCATCACACATGAACCAACACAATGCAAGAACCATCATCACACATGAACCATCACAGTGCAAGAGCCATCATCACACATGAACCAACACAGTGCAAGAACCATCTTCACACATGAACCAACACAGTGCAAGAACCATCATCACACATGAACCATCACAGTGCAAGAACCATCATCACACATGAACCAACACAGTGCAAGAACCATCATCACACATGAACCAACACAGTGCAAGAACCATCCTCACACATGAACCAACACAGTGCAAGAACCATCATCACACATGAACCATCACAGTGCAAGAACCATCTTCACACATGAACCAACACAGTGCAAGAACCATCATCACACATGAACCATCACAGTGCAAGAACCATCATCACACATGAACCAACACAGTGCAAGAACCATCCTCACACATGAACCAACACAGTGCAAGAACCATCATCACACATGAACCAACACAGTGCAAGAACCATCCTCACACATGAACCATCACAGTGCAAGAACCATCATCACACATGAACCAACACAGTGCAAGAACCATCCTCACACATGAACCAACACAGTGCAACAACCATCCTCACACATGAACCAACACAGTGCAAGAACCATCCTCACACATGAACCAACACAGTGCAAGAACCATCATCACACATGAACCATCACAGTGCAAGAACCATCTTCACACATGAACCAACACAGTGCAAGAACCATCATCACACATGAACCATCATAGTGCAAGAACCATCCTCACACATGAACCAACACAGTGCAAGAACCATCATCACACATGAACCAACACAGTGCAAGAACCATCTTCACACATGAACCATCACAGTGCAAGAACCATCTTCACACATGAACCAACACAGTGAAAGAACCATCTTCACACATGAACCAACACAGTGCAAGAACCATCATCACACATGAACCAACACAATGCAAGAACCATCATCACACATGAACCATCACAGTGCAAGAGCCATCATCACACATGAACCAACACAGTGCAAGAACCATCTTCACACATGAACCAACACAGTGCAAGAACCATCATCACACATGAACCATCACAGTGCAAGAACCATCATCACACATGAACCAACACAGTGCAAGAACCATCATCACACATGAACCATCACAGTGCAAGAACCATCCTCACACATGAACCAACACATTGCAAGAACCATCTTCACACATGAACCAACACAGTGCAAGAACCATCATCACACATGAACCATCACAGTGCAAGAACCATCCTCACACATGAACCAACACAGTGCAAGAACCATCATCACACATGAACCATCACCATCATCACACATGAACCATGCAAGAACCATCCTCACACATGAACCAACACAGCCATCACAGTGCAAGAACCATCTTCACACATGAACCAACACAGTGCAAGAATTATCATCACACATGAACCATCACAGTGCAAGAACCATCATCACACATGAACCAACACAGTGCAAGAACCATCATCACACATGAACCATCACAGTGCAAGAACCATCCTCACACATGAACCAACAAAGTGCAAGAACCATCATCACACATGAACCAACACAGTGCAAGAACCATCATCACACATGAACCAACACAGTGCAAGAACCATCCTCACACATGAACCAACACAGTGCAAGAACCATCATCACACATGAACCAACACAGTGCAAGAACCATCCTCACACATGAACCAACACAGTGCAAGAACCATCCTCACACATGAACCATCAGAGTGCAAGAACCATCATCACACATGAACCATCACAGTGCAAGAACCATCTTCACACATGAACCAACACAGTGCAAGAACCATCATCACACATGAACCATCACAGTGCAAGAACCATCCTCACACATGAACCAACACAGTGCAAGAACCATCATCACACATGAACCAACACAGTGCAAGAACCATCTTCACACATGAACCAACACAGTGCAAGAACCATCTTCACACATGAACCATCACAGTGCAAGAACCATCATCACACATGAACCAACACAATGCAAGAACCATCATCACACATGAACCATCACAGTGCAAGAGCCATCATCACACATGAACCAACACAGTGCAAGAACCATCTTCACACATGAACCAACACAGTGCAAGAACCATCATCACACATGAACCATCACAGTGCAAGAACCATCATCACACATGAACCAACACAGTGCAAGAACCATCATCACACATGAACCAACACAGTGCAAGAACCATCCTCACACATGAACCAACACAGTGCAAGAACCATCATCACACATGAACCATCACAGTGCAAGAACCATCTTCACACATGAACCAACACAGTGCAAGAACCATCATCACACATGAACCATCACAGTGCAAGAACCATCATCACACATGAACCAACACAGTGCAAGAACCATCCTCACACATGAACCAACACAGTGCAAGAACCATCATCACACATGAACCAACACAGTGCAAGAACCATCCTCACACATGAACCAACACAGTGCAAGAACCATCATCACACATGAACCAACACAGTGCAAGAACCATCCTCACACATGAACCAACACAGTGCAACAACCATCCTCACACATGAACCAACACAGTGCAAGAACCATCCTCACACATGAACCAACACAGTGCAAGAACCATCATCACACATGAACCATCACAGTGCAAGAACCATCTTCACACATGAACCAACACAGTGCAAGAACCATCATCACACATGAACCATCATAGTGCAAGAACCATCCTCACACATGAACCAACACAGTGCAAGAACCATCATCACACATGAACCAACACAGTGCAAGAACCATCTTCACACATGAACCATCACAGTGCAAGAACCATCTTCACACATGAACCAACACAGTGAAAGAACCATCTTCACACATGAACCAACACAGTGCAAGAACCATCATCACACATGAACCAACACAATGCAAGAACCATCATCACACATGAACCATCACAGTGCAAGAGCCATCATCACACATGAACCAACACAGTGCAAGAACCATCTTCACACATGAACCAACACAGTGCAAGAACCATCATCACACATGAACCATCACAGTGCAAGAACCATCATCACACATGAACCAACACAGTGCAAGAACCATCATCACACATGAACCATCACAGTGCAAGAACCATCATCACACATGAACCGTCACAGTGCAAGAACCATCCTCACACATGAACCAACACAGTGCAAGAACCATCATCACACATGAACCAACACAGTGCAAGAACCATCTTCACACATGAACCATCACAGTGCAAGAACCATCTTCACACATGAACCATCACAGTGCAAGAACCATCATCACACATGAGCCATCACAGTGCAAGAACCATCCTCACACATGAACCAACACAGTGCAAGAACCATCATCACACATGAACCGTCACAGTGCAAGAACCATCATCACACATGAACCAACACAGTGCAAGAACCATCCTCCCACATGAACCAACACAGTGCAAGAACCATCATCACACATGAACCATCACAGTGCAAGAACCATCCTCCCACATGAACCAACACAGTGCAAGAACCATCATCACACATGAACCAACACAGTGCAAGAACCATCATCACACATGAACCATCACAGTGCAAGAACCATCATCACACATGAACCAACACAGTGCAAGAACCATCTTCACACATGAACTAACACAGTGCAAGAACCATCCTCACACATGAACCAACACAGTGCAAGAACCATCATCACACATGAACCATCACAGTGCAAGAACCATCATCACACATGAACCAACACAGTGCAAGAACCATCTTCACACATGAACTAACACAGTGCAAGAACCATCCTCACACATGAACCAACACAGTGCAAGAACCATCATCACACATGAACCAACACAGTGCAAGAACCATCATCACACATGAACCAACACAGTGCAAGAACCATCATCACACATGAACCAACACAGTGCAAGAACCATCATCACACATGAATCAACACAGTGCAAGAACCATCCTCAAACATGAACCAACACAGTGCAAGAACCATCATCACACATGAACCAACACAGTGCAACAACCATCATCACACATGAACCAACACAGTGCAAGAACCATCATCACACATGAACCATCACAGTGCAAGAACCATCATCACACATGAACCATCACAGTGCAAGAACCATCATCACACATGAACCAACACAGTGCAAGAACCATCATCACACATGAACCAACACAGTGCAAGAACCATCATCACACATGAACCAACACAGTGCAAGAACCATCATCACACATGAACCATCACAGTGCAAGAACCATCATCACACATGAACCAACACAGTGCAAGAACCATCATCACACATGAACCAACACAGTGCAAGAACCATCATCACACATGAACCATCACAGTGCAAGAACCATCATCACACATGAACCAACACAGTGCAAGAACCATCATCACACATGAACCAACACAGTGCAAGAACCATCATCACACATGAACCATCACAGTGCAAGAACCATCATCACACATGAACCATCACAGTGCAAGAACCATCCTGCAAGAACCATCATCACACATGAACCATCACAGTGCAAGAACCATCAGTGCAAGAACCATCATCACACATGAACCATCACAGTGCAAGAACCATCATCACACATGAACCAACACAGTGCAAGAACCATCATCACACATGAACCATCACAGTGCAAGAACCATCCTCCCACATGAACCAACACACTAAACGTCTATTTACTAGGCGTTCCATCACTTTGCAAACTGCACTGGTAAGAGCAATGGGACGATAGTGGGAGGTTTCATGTCTCGTAGTGCCTGGTTTGCGGAAAGGGAGAACAATGGCGGATTTCCACAGCTGTGGAAGAACTCCTTGTGACCAAATAAGATTGTAAAGGCGTAATAGGACTGCAAGGGCTGACTGATGTAAATGTTGTTCATACGAATATGAATGTCGTCGGGCCCAGCTGCCGATGATCGGCAAGCTGAGAGTGTTGCCTACAGTTCTTGAAGTGTAAAAGGCACATTATATTGTTCTTCTCTGAGAGAAGAAAAGTCCAAGGGTGCTAACTCTCTGGCAGACTTTGAGGAAAGAAATGAGGGGCATAGATGGAGTCCCTGAGAAATACGGACCAGATGATTGCCAATTTCATTGGCAACATCTAGTGGGTTTGCTATATCAACACCGGCAACCCGCAGAACAGGAGCCGGGTCAGGAGAATATTTACCACTCAGTTTTCGTACTTTTTTCCAGACTGCACTCATAGAGGAAGCAGAGGTGATGGTGGAGACATAATCTCGCCAGCAAGTGCGTTTAGCGTCACGGATGACACACCGAGCGATCGCACGCTTCTGCTTAAAATCAAGAAGTCTCTCTGTGGTTCTATTGTACCGGTACCTGCCCCATGCAGCGCGTTTCAAACGTACTGCACGAGCACAAGCAGGAGACCACCAAGGCACGCATTTCTGAGAATGCCTGCCCGAAGTTTGGGGTATAGAATGAGAAGCTGCGGTTAAAACGGAGGACGAGAAGAGGTATAAAAGCTCATCGATGGAGGACGAAGAAGGAACCTCTCTAAAAACAGTTAGGTGTGAGTAAAGGTTCCAATTTGCCTGATCAAATTGCCAGCGTGGGATGCGAAGAGGTGGTGAATATGAAGGGGAAGTAAGAATGATTGGGAAATGATCACTGTCATGTAAGTCCGGGAGAACAGACCAAGTGAAGTCTAATGCGGCGGAGGAAGAGCAGACTGAGAGATCGATGCAAGAGAGAGTGTGAGTCCGAGGATCAAAATGGGTGTGAGTACCTGTATTTAAAACATGGAGGGGGTGGGTGGCAAGAAAAGCCTCTAACTGAATGCCACGGGAATCACAGTGAGACCCCCCAGAGGAAATGGTGGGCATTAAAATCACCAAGTAACAGAATCGGTGGCGGTAATGACGAAACAAGAAAGGCAATATCCAGAATAGATAATGCCCGAGAAGGAGAGAGATATAAAGAACAGAGCGTATACCACCTATGTAAGTGGATACGGGCTGCTGTGTAATGCAGCGAAGTATGAACAAATAGCTGATGGTACGGAATATCAGTGCGTAGAAGGGCACTTTCATTAAAGGTCCCATCAGGAAAAGGATCTGAAGAATACAATAAATTATAGCCTGAGATGGGAGAGATAACAGCAGATTGTAATTTTGGTTCCTGTAAGCAAACATCAACAGGGGAAAACTGGGAGAGTAACATCTGAAGCTCACCCCGATTACCCCTGAGGCCGTGTATATTCCACTGTAAAAAGGCCATGATTGGCAATGATAAAGATACCTGAAATCCGCAGGTAAGGGTTACTACGGACTAGAGGGGTTAGAAAAGTCCACATGCGGAGGCAGTGGAAAACGTTCAAGCAGTGAAGGAACGGTGCGCTGTGAAGAAAGGAGTTGCGCAGATGGAGCAGAGGAGAGAGAAGGAGCGGAGGGTGGATCAGTGTCCATTGATGGCTTGGTCTCTGCAATATATTCAGAGATTGCTTCAAGTGTTTCAGAATTCAGAGACGTCGTATGGGAGACAATATTGGAAATGGTAGGGGAGGATGAGTAAAGATTGGAACTGTATTGGACTCTACCAAGGTAGGGGGGGGGCGAAAGGGTGGAGGGAACTGGAGAAGCGTGGAAGGGGACAGAAGAGGCAGAAACCTGGGAGGTGGCAGAAGAGGAAGAAACTTGGGAGGGAACAGGGGAGGAAGGTACAGTACGAGCCAGTGAGAGGGGGGGAACCAGGTACAGAGACAGGGAAGGTAAAATGAGGAGGTGGAAGATGGGTAGGAGGTGTTAACGGACTTTTTTTTTGACTTTTGAGAAGTAGAGGGACGATTGGGAGGAGGTGTCATACGAGATCTCGTTGCTATTGAGGCTTGTGAGAGAGAACACAAAGAAGCGAGATCAGACTGAGGCGTTGAGGCGTCTGAGCCGAGGACAGCAAAAGAATTAGATACAGGAGTGATTATGGGAGAGGTAACCACAGAGGTGGGTGCAGAAGATGGGATACCAGAAGTGGGGGGACGTTTTGAAACACGGGAATAAGAAACACGAGGTAGTCTCCCTTGGAGGCGGAGATGAGAAACTGCCATGGCATAAGGGAGACCTTCTGCCTCTTTGAGGTAACGGATTTCCCGCTCGTTTAAGTAGACTTGACAACGGCGAGAGTACGAAGGGTGAGCCTCATGACAATTAAGGCAAGAGGGAGGTCGATTGCAAGACGTATTAGAATGGTCATCGGCACCACAGACTGGGCATTCGGCGATAGATCTGCAATATTTCGCTGGATGGCCAAATCGCCAGCAATTTCTACACTGTTGCGGTGTAGGGATCACCTTTCGAACTTGTAACCGATGTCCTGCTACATAAACTGAGAATGGGAGTTCACGGCTGTCAAAAGTTAAACGAGCCACATTGCTAGGGTATCGTCTCCGCCCACGGGCAGGAAGAACGTAAGTGTCTACCTTGAGGATTGGGAGATCTTGGAGTTCCAGCTGTTCAAGAATGTCAGTGCCACATGTCTGGAAATTTTGTTGAACTATGGTATGGGGCAGAATGACGGTACCACTACAAGAATTGAGGGAATGATGTTTTTCAATAGTGACAGGAACAGTATCGATATGGGAAAGACGAGAAAGCTCATGAGCCTGGGTAGCATTCTGTACGGTGATGATGCGCATACCGCTCTTAAGAGCATGAAAAGAAATATCTTTACCAACATGGCGTAGGAGTGCCTTGCCAATACTGTGGTAGAGGAAGTCGGTCGTAAAGTGAAGAATTTAGTCCATTGTGCAGTCTGAAACTGAGCGTGGAAAGGTAGTGAAGGACGTGTCGATCTTTTCTGAGAAGAACGAGAAGGTGGAGAAGTATCATCAGCAGGTAATTGTCGTTGGCGTTTAGGCGTGGGACCAGAGTTGGTTCAACGTGGAACGGGTCGGCAATTCGAAAATTGCCGCACCGTAGAGGGAGAGGCCGGAAGCATAGTCAGAGGAGAGCGAAGGTCAGATAAATCGAAGGAGTCAGTCGAGGCCTCAGTACCTGAAGCGGGTGAGGAAACAGCACCGGCAAGAGGTACAGAGGCATCAGGAGTGTCCGAAGAGTGGTCCAAAGACGAGGCAGGGTCAGAACGGGGTGCGGTATCAAGAAGGGGCCCGGGGGTAGCAGGTTCATGGACTAGGGCTGCCATGGTTAGGTTACTTCTTTCTTTTTGTTTTTAAGAAAAAAAAGATAGAAGAAAAAAAATAAAAATAAAAAAAAAGAATAAAAAAAGGGGGGACCGGGGAGGGATAGTTCCTAGGAGGAATGAAAAGGCCAGAAATCTCCCTCCGCGCCCAAGAGGACCTCAGCACCGCAAGTAGCACAGATGCAGCATGGAACCCGTGCCATACCCTACCCATCATGCCAGTAAACCAGCAATCCGGGATAGCAACCTCACATCTGCCGAGCTACCTCGGTGGACAAAAGAGAGGGCGGCCGGAAATCCGCCACAAAGCATACCTCCTTCGGCCACCACCCCCGGAATCCGGAAGGTGGCTTCCAGAGATACACCCGTCGCCCGAGAGACACCCAAAGCCACCCTCCGGGATACCGGAGAGGGATCGGGACATCCCCAGGCAATCCAGATTCCACGGCAAACTAGGCCACCGCCAAGAACCTCAACGGAATGGGATGGACCCCGGTACCCTTTCCCCTACCTAGGAACTAGCGTGCCTGTGGGAAAAAAAAAAAAAAGGCCAAAAAGGAAGGGCAAAAGGGAGGGGTGGGGAGGAGGAGGAGGAGGAGGAGGAGGAGGAAATGACAAAGGGGAGGATGGGGAGGATGGGATAGGGAACGGGGGATTGGGGGGTAATTAGGTTCGGTCTGAGGAAGGGGACCGACAGGTCTAATTCCTCAGACCAAGAGCCTCTTCACCACGCCAAGGAGCCCCCCTTGAAGAGGTATCAGGGGGTTATTTTCCTACAGCGTGGATGTGGTAGATGTTTAGAAATAGACAGGAGGTGATTATTACATTTTTTTCACTTCGTGTGTTGCTAGGATTGTGAGGACTATTTGTCCCTCTGGAGACTTAGTATAGGTGTTTAATATACGTTCTTAGACATTTATGTACATTTTTTATGCTTGATGGAGGTGTCCAATGGTTATGGTGAGAAAATGTGTGGTTCTTCTGGGGGGTCAACGCCCCCGAGGGCCTGTCCATGACCAGGCCTCGCTGGATCAGGGATTGATCAACCAGGCTGTCACTGCTGGCCCCTTTTGTGTATCCAGTTTAAGTAGTTTAGTGCATGCTATACTGTCATTGCAACAGAACAGCATACCAGAATAACTCAGTTACACCTTCATATCCTGGGATGTGTACTGGATACAAGTCTGGTAGGTCAGCATAACCTGTTGTCGTAATGAAGACACTGACAGCAGAGAATCCTTTTAATAAAGCGTTGTTGTCCAAGGATAAAAGCCAGTCTTGGGTGGAATGTCGTATTTAGAGGCACGTAAGTTCCCCCGTCTTCTTAAGAGGCACGTAAGTTCCCCCGTCTTCTTAAGAGGCACGTAAGTTCCCCCGTTTTCTTAAGAGGCACGTAAGTTCCGCTGTCTTCTTAAGAGGCACGTAAGTTCCGCCGTCTTCTTAAGAGGCACGTAAGTTCCCCCGTCTTCTTAAGAGGCACGTAAGTTCCCCCGTCTTCTTAAGAGGCACGTAAGTTCCCCCGTCTTCTTAAGAGGCACGTAAGTTCCGCCGTCTTCTTAAGAGGCACGTAAGTTCCGCCGTCTTCTTAAGAGGCACGTAAATTCCCCCGTCTTCTTAAGAGGCACGTAAGTTCCCCCGTCTTCTTAAGAGGCACGTAAATTCCGCCGTCTTCTTAAGACGGGGGAACCTTGTCCATAATTACTATAGCATTTGCTTTGTCTGTTTCGTAAGGTGAAGTCTAAGGTAGTAATTATGGACAAGATAGACTATATTGGAAAAATGAACATGTTATTAGAAGACAAGGGTATTTACGTGCCCCTTAAAAATGGTTCTCTGCTACCAGCGTCTCTCCTCCCTCTCAACTTTTCCCATCGTTTACCAAGACAAGGTGTGAAAAAAATGAGCTTAGCGTTGATCCTTGGAGGAATACATGTGCTTATATCACGTGAGAAATTACCTCGTAAGAATATTTAAAATCTTTGACTAGTTTCCTTTATTGAACTATCTTGAGGTTAACATTACAAGTGACGCCAGTGTTTGCTTCAGTCACCCCTTAACATAGAGGCCTCAGCTATAAAACATCGTTAATGTAAACACAATTTTTAACAGTAATACAAAGCATCAGCTGGCAATCTAAGACCCATTATCCGGACCGGAAAACATTTTCCATATTAAACAATGACATATTCTATCCTAGATAACATTTTAATGGTAATTAGGCTACATCACATAATCGAATATAATTTACCAATTCCCAGACGTAAATTTTTATGGTGGTATTAAGGTTTTGGCAATGTTAAGAGATATATTTGTAAAAATCTGGATGTAAATGCCATATAAAAGATTTAAATTGTTTACAGTGTGGTGGTTGAACCAGGTAGTTACTAACTACCATTCGTGGTTAGCGTATATAATAGGAATAAAGCCTATTGACTACACCGGGAAGGGGGTTAGTAAGGCTGCATTATACCTGTATACAACCGGTCAACAATACTTTAATCCGGGAAATGGGATTAAAGTGAAATCTCAAGTGTATATAGATTATACATACACGCCTTTGTGTGTGTATATACTCTGTTCGTGTTATGTTATGTAGAACCTATTTGAGGGCACATGAGTGTACGTACACTAGCACACACACACACTGGGGTGCTCATGTGTGCTACAGTAGCTACACCTCTATGATAACCCCCTCACAACACACTACACCCTTATTCTACATATAAAATAATTACATATAAATTAGCTCTTAGATTTATACAAGTGCGTTTAGTTGTAACATTATATAATATTTAACTAACATACATAATACAATTATTCCCAACAAGAAGATTTGTGCAAGCCTCCCCTACCCAGAGGAGCGGAGCTGCTGGTCTTGTGGCTCAGGGACACAGCATCTGATGGCAGCTGTACTGGTGTCTAAGACATGTACAACACCTGGGTATCTTTATTCTGAAACGATAAAGATACCCAGGTATTGCACTTGTCTTAGACACACACACACACACATATACGTGTCTTCAAGACAAGTAGGAAGTCGCTACTTCAATTATCAAGTACCTTATGACAAGTTGTAATGAAGTCTTAGTCTGCTGAAGAGGGGCTTAGTGTGAAGTCGAAAAATACAGCACTCTTATTTTTGTTGCCAGGTGGGTTCACTTACACTAAAATTATTAAAAATCTATATTTGTGATTACATATTAATATCAAATACACGTAAGATTTTCCAAGTCGTTAAAAATTTCGGTAGTTTTACTTTTCAAGTGAGAAAAATAAGGCTGTGGTTTTACTAGATCCTATTTATTTTATTTTTATAGAAGATTTTGGCTAGTTTAATAAAATATAAATAATCTTAGAAAAAATCCGTAGGTAATTAAGCAGTCTCTAGAGGAGGTTAATATAACACAACCCACATGTAACAACATTGTCAGTAACAGGTCTGTATATTCTTAGTAACACAATTGATAAAACATGTGACTGTTAGTATAGCAGCTTGACTAGTAGCAGTTTGTATAGATGGATATAGACCAGTTTGTTGATGAGGTGAGGCTGAACGACTGGAGTCGAGACAGGACTTTCTCAGTCCCTGGTTCACCAGTTTTTTCCAGTGGCCTCACCTGGACTATGCGAAGACGTCGTGTCACCCAAAGAGATCTTTATTAAAGTTCTCCTTGGAGCGAAACGTTGTCCTAATGAAGGAATAAAACTCTTTAAAGTGTCGTATTATCAATATTTGTCGGCAATGTCATACAATCTGTGTAATATACGTATACGGTGTGCCCGTGAAGTATTGTATACTGTCTCTGGTTCACAAGAGCAGCCTCCCCGCTGCAGGGTCGACACAGGGCCTCTCTGTGATGTCCATAAGGTTACAAGTATTGATCTCTCTGCCCTGCATAGGAAACTCTCCTTACTGATCAGTCATTGGGTCAGTACCGCCAAGTGTTTAACTTTTCCACTATGGTAACTATAAATGGCTTTAATATATAAACCTGATTTGCGTTGCATCGCTCTCAATCACAAGGAAATGAATCAGAATTTGAGAATGTAAGAATAGCGTGGAAAGAACTAAGATATGTGGTGAGATTTGGTAGTGAGGATTTAGATCCTCATGGCGTACTGCCGATAACAAAGAAGATACTCATTGTAGAATAAGATTTTATAAGGATAACGTTTCGCAGTATCGAGTTGCTAACCTTACACAGAGCGAAACGTTATACTGCGACGTATATCCTTCACTACACAGTAATTACTGAATTATAAACCATGCCAATGAGGTCGATATTACCATTTCTATAAAAATGAAGCTCGTTGTACACAGTTAAATCCTTCTTTTACAGTACATCCAGAAGTAAACTTGGTGTGGGAACTGGCTCAGTTCCTCGTGT
The DNA here is from genome assembly GCF_038502225.1 of Cherax quadricarinatus. Classification (NCBI taxonomy): domain Eukaryota; kingdom Metazoa; phylum Arthropoda; class Malacostraca; order Decapoda; family Parastacidae; genus Cherax; species Cherax quadricarinatus. Next base: position 18,784,162 of record NC_091374.1, read on the forward strand.
GAGAACACTGACTACAAGCAGCATTGTCGTGGCTGTCAAAGTATTTTACTAACTACGTTCATTAGTTAACAATGGAGAGTCGGCTTTCTTGATTCATTGTTTTGGTCGGGTACGCAAGAGTACACACAGGAAAAGAGAACATCTAATAAGGTAAAAATATACAAGGTATATAGTTATCCCAATGAATACTTTCGGAATGGATAAACCTTTGTGTTGTGGCTGAAAGAGATACGTGAACAAAAACTAGGATATGCTTATAAAGGAACGTTTGGGTCTTGGGTCCCAGGGCCGAAACGTTTTGCAATAAATGCTAGTGTTTGTTCTCGTGTCTTTTTTAAACCACCTGTGGGCACCAGTTGACAAAGTTGATACCTTCATGTTGTGCCATGGTCACATACCTTCATGTTGTGCCATGGTCACATACCTTCATGTTGTGCCATGGTCACATACCTTCATGTTGTGCCATGGTCACATACCTTCATGTTGTACCATGGTCACATACCTTCATGTTGTGCCATGGTCACATACCTTCATGTTGTACCATGGTCACATACCTTCATGTTGTGCCACATACCTTCATGGTCACATACCTTCATGTTGTACCATGGTCACATACCTTCATGTTGTTCCATGGTCACATACCTTCATGTTGTACCATGGTCACATACCTTCATGTTGTACCATGGTCACATACCTTCATGTTGTGCCATGGTCACATACCTTCATGTTGTACCATGGTCACATACCTTCATGTTGTGCCATGGTCACATACCTTCATGTTGTACCATGGTCACATACCTTCATGTTGTGCCATGGTCACATACCTTCATGTTGTGCCATGGTCACATACCTTCATGTTGTACCATGGTCACATACCTTCATGTTGTGCCATGGTCACATACCTTCATGTTGTACCATGGTCACATACCTTCATGTTGTGCCATGGTCACATACCTTCATGTTGTACCATGGTCACATACCTTCATGTTGTGCCATGGTCACATACCTTCATGTTGTGCCATGGTCACATACCTTCATGTTGTGCCATGGTCACATACCTTCATGTTGTACCATGGTCACATACCTTCATGTTGTGCCATGGTCACATACCTTCATGTTGTACCATGGTCACATACCTTCATGTTGTGCCATGGTCACATACCTTCATGTTGTGCCATGGTCACATACCTTCATGTTGTACCATGGTCACATACCTTCATGTTGTACCATGGTCACATACCTTCATGTTGTACCATGGTCACATACCTTCATGTTGTACCATGGTCACATACCTTCATGTTGTACCATGGTCACATACCTTCATGTTGTACCATGGTCACATACCTTCATGTTGTGCCATGGTCACATACCTTCATGTTGTACCATGGTCACATACCTTCATGTTGTACCATGGTCACATACCTTCATGTTGTACCATGGTCACATACCTTCATGTTGTACCATGGTCACATACCTTCATGTTGTGCCATGGTCACATACCTTCATGTTGTGCCATGGTCACATACCTTCATGTTGTACCATGGTCACATACCTTCATGTTGTACCATGGTCACATACCTTCATGTTGTACCATGGTCACATACCTTCATGTTGTACCATGGTCACATACCTTCATGTTGTGCCATGGTCACATACCTTCATGTTGTGCCATGGTCACATACCTTCATGTTGTGCCATGGTCACATACCTTCATGTTGTACCATGGTCACATACCTTCATGTTGTACCATGGTCACATACCTTCATGTTGTACCATGGTCACATACCTTCATGTTGTACCATGGTCACATACCTTCATGTTGTACCATGGTCACATACCTTCATGTTGTACCATGGTCACATACCTTCATGTTGTGCCATGGTCACATACCTTCATGTTGTACCATGGTCACATACCTTCATGTTGTACCATGGTCACATACCTTCATGTTGTACCATGGTCACATACCTTCATGTTGTACCATGGTCACATACCTTCATGTTGTACCATGGTCACATACCTTCATGTTGTACCATGGTCACATACCTTCATGTTGTACCATGGTCACTTACCTTCATGTTGTGCCATGGTCACATACCTTCATGTTGTGCCATGGTCACATACCTTCATGTTGTACCATGGTCACATACCTTCATGTTGTGCCATGGTCACATACCTTCATGTTGTGCCATGGTCACATACCTTCATGTTGTACCATGGTCACATACCTTCATGTTGTACCATGGTCACATACCTTCATGTTGTACCATGGTCACATACCTTCATGTTGTACCATGGTCACATACCTTCATGTTGTACCATGGTCACATACCTTCATGTTGTACCATGGTCACATACCTTCATGTTGTACCATGGTCACATACCAGTAATTTACTTTAACGGAATCTAAAATAAAGTGATAATTAAATCCTTTTTTGAGCACTATATTCCGAAAATCCCGCACTGTCACATCAATTGTAAAGTTAAGTTCTTAATTACGAGGCAATTTAAAATCCAGGTTTGGACTAGAACCACTGTCTCAGAGGCAGCAACGATGCCTCTGTTTGAGGATGTTCTGAAGTTTATTCTTGTTGTCCTTTTCAAAATGAATGACGATGGAAGTTCCGTCGCTTCTGGAAAACTTAGAATGAGCAGCGGAAATATGGTAGTTTGTGACAATGATGAGGTGGGTGTGAGGAGGCTAGCTAGGCTCCCACCTACCCCTGAAAACTAGCCAGAATATTTTCTTTAAACGAGCTAATAGAGGGAGATGACTTTATCCGGTCCATTAACAGCGTAAGGTTATTTACCGAGCAAAGCAGTAAGGTTGGTTTTACTGGGGTGTGTGGCCTAAACTAGGCTGTATATTTCATTGGTAGGAAGATAGTGCTGTACGTCAACCTTCCTGGTAAGTTATTGTGTCTACAACACTGTCAGGGACAGTGACCGGAGGTAAATGTCCTGCGTAGATGGCAAGTGTTCTCAACACAGGTGTATGAGACACAAAGCAGTCGTCACAGGTGTTTTAAGTGCCGCACCACTATGATTGGCAAGACCTTGCCCCTCTCCCCCAGCAGAGTAGATAGAGGTTATGGCTTTCGCACCTGGTTAGGTGGCAGACACTTAGTAACACTAATCGTATACTCGTACATACTGAGGTGTAAAACCAACTGTAGCGGGTGGCATTTTGCTTTCTCCATTATTATTATATAGAATTATCATTAGAGTTAGAATTATTATTTATAATTAATATTTAAAATATTAGACCTGCTGTAAGACCGCTAAGGACTTAACGTTCAACCATCAATAATATACCTCTAGAATTCGATACAATTTTGGCTGGTCATAGAAATGGGAACTAAATTTATATTTTCCTAATGCAAAAATGTTGTTATGGCTTGTAAAGACTACATATTAAAGGAAGAGGATTTATTAAAGCGTCTTTAGTTATTCAGTGAAAGGCATGATGGAGGCTCCATTCACTGCCAACTTGGGCGGGAAGTCATGCTATTAACGTTCAGGTAATGCAGTAGGATGGAGATTGTACGAACACTCTTCACGTAGGTTACTGTTAAGTGTTACAGCTGTCGTGTGTGTATGGGTGGGGGATCGCTTCTACAACTGCTGGGAATGGCTCCTCTGATTACCGAGAGTGATTCTTCCAGCTGGTGGAAGTTATTCCAGGAGTGATTCTTCCAGCTGGTGGAAGTCATTCCAGGAGTGATTCTTCCAGCTGGCGGAAGTCATTCCAAGATTGATTCTTCCAGCTGGTGGAAGTCATTCCAGGAGTGATTCTTCCAGCTGGTGGAAGTCATTCCAGGAGTGATTCTCCCAGCTGGCGGAAGTCATTCCAGTAACTGCTGGATGGTTGCCTTCCTTCCTTCTCACTGTTCTTGTTAATTACACTATTCTCTTTATGGTGACTGACTAAATGGTTTTAGTCTCTGGGTTAGTGTCAGGGTTCAGTGATCCATCTCCCCAAGAAAACAAGATTTAGCACTAACGACGAGGCAAGGCCCGAGTCTAAGCAACCTCCAAACTATAGATATCACTTGCAATATAATATTTCACGTTAGATCTTACAGAGAAAGATATACCCATCAATCTCGAAGGTTATTCTCTAGGTCTAGAAAGGAAGATCTAGACGGAAGACATGTGTAGATGTTCCAAGAATAGACCTTCCTAACTACATATATGAGGTGAATTTTTTTTCTCGAGTGTTTTAGGCAAATGTGGTGATAGGCTTGACAGTTTGTATATCAATGGTGTGTGGAGTGGTGGGGTAGTGTGCGTAGATAATAATAATAATAATAATAATAATAATAATAATAATAATAATAATAATAATAATAATAATAATAATAATAATAATTTAGCGCTAAACCTATTGTGTGTGTAGGCAGCCGAAGTTGATGGTGCCTTATTTATGAAGAGAAATAGGAAATTTTGTCTTGATGGGTCCCTGTTACATGACTCGTTTAGTAAAAATTGTTGGACATTTGACGGTGGTTTTCCTGTCATACGCTACACGAACACTACATCAGTACACGAACACACTACGTCACTACACGAACACACTACGTCACTACACGAACACACTACGTCACTACACAAACACACTACGTCACTACACGAATACGTCCTAACCCGCCCTCACACGGCAACAACGACCATCCTCTCTTCATTGCTAAGAAGTAAATATTCTTGCTTTGTTAACCTGACTGTCGGACTAAATTATCCACTACAATACTCTGGCTTAAAAAACAAAACAAAGCAAATACAAGTGAAACGAGGAAAACAACAATGGCCGCTGCAGTAACAAGAAGCTGAATATCAAATTCTCGAAAATAGTCTTTAATATTTATATTTAGGTGATAAACTTGGTTCAAAATGAACATATGATATTAACAGCTATTGCATCACTAAAACCACTAGCTTTATCATGCATTAATAGGGTAAAGCCTGAGTTAAATATCATTTTTCCATACATGCCTCTGGTTCAGATTTACGTCAAGTGGACAGTTCAGGATTCTTGAAATACGTCAGTAAACCAGCACATACACGAGTTAATTTTAAGGTGTCCTTAGAAATGTAATTGCTATTTCATCATATACCTTAATATATATGGTAGTCTACACGTGGAATATTGTGACGGGAGGCTGTGATCAGACTGTTGTAATGGGGGAGGTGAGAGTATTAGAACGATCACGTTGCATATTGCTCGTTGAATTTTATCCTATCTATAACTGGTCTACATTGTGATCGCAATTCAGAGATAAACAATATTGTATTTATATTCTTATTCTGCTGAGGAATAAAGTATTTAGAAATGTTTATTTTAGAGATTATCAAAATTCCCAGTACAGTGATAGGTGCAGGCAGCAGCGGGACGCGATCACCACCTTTCTGTACATTAAGGGACCAGCAGAGAACGCGTGTTTACACACCATGTTTTGTACAGTCACCTTCCATGCGTATAAAAGATGGATAAAATCCAATAGAAATCGACTTATTCTGAGAAACACTTGTATAACAAAATCTACGTTATGGCAACAGATGTGTACCCTACACAAGAGACTGACAGAGCTGCAGTTTCTCTTCGTGTGCGTGACTTGCAGAGATGTCGAGGCAGAGGGTGTCTTGCAGTACAAGCTTGGAGAGTGGAGCGAACAGCAATGAGTGCAACAGCAGCAGCAGGGTAGCAATGCTGTGTACAGAGCTGCACATAAACCAACTTTCCCCTCCCATCTTCCATCACTGAGACTACTTGTGCGTTTCGAGAGTTATGATATAACAGTGGTTGGGGCGGGTGGAAAGTCGAGGAATTTATCATATCCGAACAAGTTAACCGTTAACATATCGCTCAACTATTGGGTTAAGAGTTAATTGAATAAATAATGTACCTAGGGCACTCCGCGGTATCTCACAATACAGTACATTTCGAGTGCTCGATAGCCTCGTGGAGTTCTTGAAGGTTGTGTGGGCGAGCGTGTGTGTGAGCCTGGGCGTCTTCCACTGCCAGCAGCAGCTCCCTGAACGCTGCCACAACGTGCCAGTTGCACTTGGCAGACACCTCCACATACGCAGCTTTCCACTGCTTGCGAACAATGGCCGGCACGTCGCGCATGTCACGCTTCTCCCTGCCCTCCGCTGTAGCCTCCACCAGGTCCCTCTTGTTACCTACTACTACCACGCCCACCTCACGCATGTCCCGTGACTCGTACACCTGCAAAAAACACAATCTTAGTACACTCCTTAACATATACACCTACATCCAACACAAGAAGTATATATATATATATATATATATATATATATATATATATATATATATATATATATATATATATATATATATATATATAGATAGATATATATATATATAAGTATTTATAGGTATTTACATATACGTACACTATATACAGTTAGAAAAGTATACAACACGGTGGGGACAGAATGGACAATCGTGCTCAACCAGCAGGTGGGTGAAAATGACAAGGGTGAGACTGTGAGTGGTGTTCACGTCACCTTCACAATTACAAGTTCCACAATATGACTGGCTGAACCTAGGTGCTGATTTGACGATGGGGCCCCGAAATCCTCAAATCCTTAGCTAACTGATTCGCTGGTTCGCCTTTATGAGTGTGTTTACATGTTCCGAATAAAGGGTACATACTCTTTGCATGCAACAAACACTATAAATATATTTATCAGATGTGTTTCACACACCTGGCATACTGCCCACAACACTCCATAAAAAACATATTTAAGGTCTATTAAACGCTTGTTCTGTGACGCGTGTATTGTCTTCAGAATGATTTTCTGTTGAGTATCTGCGGTCTTATTTCTCAGAGCCTTGATGTATAGGTGAGTTAAGGGCTTGTGGTGTTACCTTGTTTCTCAGAGCCTTGATGTGTAGGTGAGTTAAGGGCTTGTGGTGTTACCTTGTTTCTCAGAGCCTTGATGTGTAGGTGAGTTAAGGGCTTGTGGTGTTACCTTGTTTCTCAGAGCCTTGATGTGTAGGTGAGTTAAGGGCTTGTGGTGTTACCTTGTTTCTCAGAGCCTTGATGTGTAGGTGAGTTAAGGGCTTGTGGTGTTACCTTGTTTCTCAGAGCCTTGATGTGTAGGTGAGTTAAGGGCTTGTGGTGTTACCTTGTTTCTCAGAGCCTTGATGTGTAGGTGAGTTAAGGGCTTGTGGTGTTACCTTGTTTCTCAGAGCCTTGATGTGTAGGTGAGTTAAGGGCTTGTGGTGTTACCTTGTTTCTCAGAGCCTTGATGTGTAGGTGAGTTAAGGGCTTGTGGTGTTACCTTGTTTCTCAGAGCCTTGATGTGTAGGTGAGTTAAGGGCTTGTGGTGTTACCTTGTTTCTCAGAGCCTTGATGTGTAGGTGAGTTAAGGGCTTGTAGTCTCACCTGGTCCCTTAGAGCCTTGATATGTGTGAAGGTCTCGTAGGAGGTGAGATCGAAAACGAAGACGTAAGCCATGGCTGATCTCAGACCGTAGAAACGATAGTCAGCCCACTCGCTGTAGGAGTTCTGAGGAAACGCTGTGGAGAGAGAGAGTTACTGTACTCGAGTGGTTAATGAGGTTACAGAATCTTGACTACAAGAAGGTTATTAAGGGTGATTAATGAGGATTACAGAACGTTGACTACGTGACTGTCACTAGGGCTGGTTAATCGTCATTAAGGCTGCTTGTTAAACCACAAATCAAGGGTATTCTAAAATCAGTAATTGGGAATAAGATGGTGAGCGTCACTTACTACTTGTGGGCGTCACTTACTGCTGGTGGGCGTCACTTACTGCTGGTGGGCGTCACTTACTGCTGGTGGGCGTCACTTACTGCTGGTGGGCGTCACGTACTGCTGGTGGGCGTCACTTACTGCTGGTGGGCGTCACTTACTGCTGGTGGGCGTCACTTACTGCTGGTGGGCGTCGCTTACTGCTGGTGGGCGTCACTTACTGCTGGTGGGCGTCACTTACTGCTGGTGGGCGTCTCTTACTGCTGGTGGGCGTCGCTTACTGCTGGTGGGCGTCACTTACTGCTGGTGGGCGTCACTTACTGCTGGTGGGCGTCACTTACTGCTGGTGGGCGTCACTTACTGCTGGTGGGCGTCACTTACTGCTGGTGGGCGTCGCTTACTGCTGGTGGCCGTCACGCACTGCTGGTGGGCGTCACGCACTGCTGGTGGGTTTCACTGCTAATGGGCGTCACTTACTGCTGGTGGGCGTCACTTACTGCTGGTGGGCGTCACTTACTGCTGGTGGGCGTCACTTACTGCTGGTGGGCGTCACTTACTGCTGGTGGGCGTCGCTTACTGCTGGTGGGCGTCACTTACTGCTGGTGGGCGTCGCTTACTGCTGGTGGGCGTCACTTACTGCTGGTGGGCGTCACGCACTGCTGGTGGGCGTCACTTACTGCTGGTGGGTTTCACTGCTAATGGGCGTCACTTACTGCTGGTGGGCGTCACTTACTGCTGAGGGGCGTCACTTACTGCTGGTGGGCGTCACTGCCAATGGGCGTCACTTACTGCTGGTGGGCATCACTGCTAATGGGCGTCACTTACTGCTGGTGGGCGTCGCTTACTGCTGTTGGGCGTCACTTACTGCTGGTGGGTGTCACTTGCTACTAGTGGGCGTCACTTACTACTGGTGAGCGTCACTTACTGCTGGTGGGCGTCACTTACTGCTGGTGGGCGTCACTTACTGCTGGTGGGCGTCACGTACTGCTGGTGGGCGTCACGTACTGCTGGTGGGAGTCACTGCTAATGGGCGTCACTTACTGCTGGTGGGCGTCACTTAATGCTGGTGGGCGTCACTTACTGCTGGTGGGTGTAACTGCTAATGGGCGCCACTTACTGCTGATGGGCGTCGGTTACTGCTGGTGGGCGTCAATTACTGCTGGTGGGCGTCACTGCTGGTGGGTGTCACTGCTAATGGGCGTCACTTACTGCTGGCGGGCGTCACTTACCGCTGGTGAGCGTCACTTACTGCTGGTGGGTGTCACATACTAATGGTGGGTGTCACAGCTAATGGGCGTCACTTACTGCTGGTGGGTGTCACTTACTGCTGGTGGGTGTCACTTACTGCTGGCGGGCGTCACTGCTAATGGGCGTCACTTACTGTTGGCGGGCGTCACTTACCGCTGGTGGGCGTCACTTACTGCTGGTGGGCGTCACATACTACTGGTGGGTGTCACAGCTAATGGGCGTCACTTACTGTTGGTGGGCGTCACTTACTGCTTGTGAGTGTCACTGCTAATGGGCGTCACTTACTGCTGGTGGGTTTCACTGCTAATGGGTGTCACTTACTGCTGGTGGGCGTCACTTACTGCTGGTGGGTATCACTTACTGCTGGTGGGCGTCACTTACTGCTGGTGGGCGTCACTTACTGCTAGTGGGAGTCACTTGCTACTGGAGGGCGTCACTTACTGCTGGTGGGCATCACTTACTGCTGGTGGGCGTCACTGACTGCCGGTGGGCGTCCCTTAATGCCGATGGGCATTATTAACTGCTGGTGGGCGTCACTTACTGCTAATGGGCGTCACTTACTGCCGGTGGGCGTCACCTACTGCTGGTGGGCGTCACTGACTGCTGGTGGGCGTCACTTACTGCTGGTGGGCGTCGCTTACTGCCGGTGTGTGTCACTAACTGCTGGTGGGCGTCACTTACTGCTGGAAGGTGTCACTGCTAGCGGGCGTCACTTACTGCTGGAAGGTGTCACTTACTGCTGGCCGGCGTCACTTACTGCTAGTGGGAGTCACTGACTGCTGGTGGGCGTCACTTAATGCTGGTGGGCGTCACTTACTGCTGGTGGGCGTCACTTACTGCTGGTGGGCGTCACTTACTGCTGGTAGGTGTCACTGCTGGCGGGCGTCACTTACTGCTAATGGGCGTCATTTACTGCTGGTGGGTGTCACTTACTGCTGGTGGGCGTCACTTACTGCGGGTGGGCGTCACTTATTGCGGGTGGGCGTCACTTATTCCTGGTGGGTGTCACTTACTGCTGGTGGGCGTCACTTACTGCGGGTGGGCGTCACTTACTGCTGGTGGGCGTCACATACTACTGGTAGGTGTCACTTACTGCTGGTGGGCGTCACTTACTGCTGGTGGGCGTCACTTACTGCTGGTGGGCGTCACTTACTGCTGGTGGGCGTCACTTACTGCTGGTGGGTGTCACTTACTGCTAATGGGCGTCACTTACTGCTGGAAGGAGTCACTTACTGCTGGTGGGCGTCACCTATTGCTGGTGGGCGTCACATACTGCTAATGGGCGTCACTTACTGCTGGAAGGAGTCACTTACTGCCGGTGGGTGTGTGTCACTTACTGCTGGTGGACGTCACTTACTGCTAATGGGCGTCACTTACTGCCGGTGGGTGTCACTTACTGCTGGTGGACGTCACTAACTGCTGGTGGGCGTCACTTACTGCTGGTGGGCGCCACTTACTGCTAATGGGCGTTACTTACTGCCGGTGGGCGTCACTTACTGCTGGTGGGCGTCACTGACTGCTGGTGGGCGTCACTTACTGCCGGTGGGCGTCACTTACTGCTGGTGGGCGTCACTGACTGCTGGTGGGCGTCACTTACTGCTGGTGGGCGTCACTTGCTGCTGGTGGGCGTCACTTACTGCTGGTGGGCGTCACTTACTGCTGGTGGGCGTCACTTACTGCTGGTAGGTGTCACTTACTGCTGGTGGGCGTCACTTACTGCTGGTAGGTGTCACTTACTGCTGGTGGGCGTCACTTACTGCTGGTGGGCGTCACTTACTGCTGGTGGGCGTCACTTACTGCTGGTAGGTGTCACTTACTGCTGGTGGGCGTCATTTACTGCTGGTAGGTGTCACTTACTGCTGGCGGGCGTCACTTAATGCTAGTGGGCGTTACTTACTGCTGGTGGGCGTCACTAACTGCTGGTGGGTGTCACTTACTGCTAGTGGGCGTCACTTTTTGCCGGTGGGCGCCATTTACTGCTGGTGGGCGCCACTTACTGCTGATGGGTGAGACTTACTGCTGGTGGGCACCACTTACTTCTGGTGGGTGCCACTTACTGCTGGTGGGTGCCACTTACTATTGGTGGGTGCCACTTACTGCTGATGGGTGCCACTTACTGCTGGTGGGCACCACTTGCTACTGGTGGGTGCCACTTACTGCTGGTGGGCGCCACTTACTGCTGGTGGGTGCCACTTACTGCTGATGGGTGCCACTTACTGCTGGTGGGCACCACGTATTGCTGGTGGGTGCCACTTACTGTTGGTGGGTGCCATTTACTGCTGGTGGGTGCCACTTACTGCTGGTGGGCGCCACTTACTGCTGGTGGGCGCCACTTACTGCTGGTGGGTGCCACTTACTGTTGGTGGGCGCCACTTACTGCTGGTGGGTGCCACTTACTGTTGGTGGGTGCCACTTACTGCTGGTGGGCGCCACTTACTGCTGGTGGGTGCCATTTACTGCTGGTGGGTGCCACTTACTGCTGGTGGGCGCCACTTACTGCTGGTGGGTGCCATTTACTGCTGGTGGGTGCCACTTACTGCTGGTGGGTGCCACTTACTGCTGGTGGGCACCACTTACTTCTGGTGGGTGCCACTTACTGCTGGTGGGCGCCACTTACTGCTGGTGGGTGCCATTTACTGCCGGTGGGCGCCATTTACTGCTGGTGGGCGCCACTTACTGCTGATGGGTGCCACTTACTGCTGGTGGGCACCACTTACTTCTGGTGGGTGCCACTTACTGCTGGTGGGCGCCACTTACTGCTGGTGGGTGCCATTTACTGCCAGTGGGCGCCATTTACTGCTGGTGGGCGCCACTTACTGCTGATGGGTGCCACTTACTGCTGGTGGGCACCACTTACTTCTGGTGGGTGCCACTTACTGCTGGTGGGCGCCACTTACTGCTGGTGGGTGCCATTTACCGCTGGTGCGTGCCACTTACTGCTGGTGGGTGCCACTTACTGCTTGTGGGCACCACTTACTTCTGGTGGGTGCTACTTACTGTTTTTGGGTGCCACTTACTGCTGGCGGGTGTCACTTACTGCTGGCGGGTGTCATTTACTGCTGGTGGGCGCCACTTACTGTTGGTGGGTGCCAGTTACTGCTGGTGGGTGCCACGTACTGCTGGTGGGTGCCACTTACTGCTGGTGGGTGCCACTTACTGCTGGTGGGCGCCACTTACTGCTGGTGGGCGCCACTTACTGCTGGTGGGTGCCATTTACTGCTGGTGGGTGCCACTTACTGCTGGAGGGTGCCACTTACTGCTTGTGGGCACTATTTACTTCTGGTGGGTGCCACTTACTGTTGGTGGGTGCCACTTACTGTTGGTGGGTGCCACTTACTGCTGGCGGGTGTCATTTACTGCTGGTGGGCGCCACTTACTGTTGGTGGGTGCCACTTACTGCTGGTGGGTGCCACTTACTGCTGGTGGGTGCTACTTACTGCTAGTGGGTGCCACGTACTGCTGGTGGGTGCCACGTACTGCTGGTGTGTGCCACTTACTGCTGGTGGGTGCCACTTACTGCTGGTGGGTGCCACTTACTGCTAGTGGGTGCCACGTACTGTACTGATGGCACTCACGAGGTGGTGTAGTCACCTATGATATACTCTGCCTATCTCTGATGGGCAGTAATTACCTCTGATTGGTTCTTCTTTCCCTGTTGAACTGTAGTTAACTTTGATGCGTTATTCTGGCCTCTGATTGGCTGTACATTTCTCTGATGAACAATATTTTCGATGTGTGCTGCTTGCCTCTGATGAGTTGTATTTATCTCTGATACCTGGATACCTGGATACCTGGATACCTGGATAGGATGTATATATATAATCTGATGGATTTGACTTATCCGGTGAACTGTACTTATATCTGATGGGCTGTACTTACCTCTGATGGGCTGTATGCACCTCTCATGGGCGGTAGTTAGCTCTGATTGGCTATACATTCACATATCTCTGATGGGTTGTACTTACGTCTGATAGGTTATGATTACAATTGATGGGGTATACTTACACCTGATGGAATGTACTTATATCTGATGGGCTGCACTTTGGTCTGACGGGCTGTTCAAAATACTGATGTACATGACTTAACACTGATGGGCTCTATTTTACCCTGATGGGCTGTATTTACCACTGCGCTTTCTCGCGATGGGTAGGACTCACCTCTGATAGGCGGGAGATCGGCGATACAGAGCTGGTAGAGACGGTCATTGACCAGCACTGATGGCCAGTGATTGGTGCGGGTCTGAGTGGCAATGTGACACTCAGGAAACTCGTTGTGAACGAATTGCTGTCAGTAAACAGAAAGTGTTAGAGAAAATAATTTCCCAGATGTCTGTCTGTCTGTGATGTCTGTCTGTGATGTTTGTCCGTGATGTCTGTCTCTTTTTGATGTCTGTCTGTTCGTGATATCTGTCTGTCTGCGATGTCTGTCTGCCTGTGATGTCTGTCTCTCTTTGATGTCTGTCTGTTCGTGATATCTGTTCGTGATATCTGTCTGTCTGTGATGTCTGTCTGTCTGTGATGTCTGTCTGTCCGTGATGTCTGTCTGTCTGTGATGTATGTCTGTCCGTGATGTCTGTCTGTCTGTGATGTCTGTCCGTGATGTCTGTCTGCGATGTCTGTCTGTCTGTGATGTCTGTCTGTCCGTGATGTCTGTCTGTCCGTGATGTCTGTCTGTCCGTGATGCCTGTCTGTGATGCCTGTCTGTGATGCCCGTCTGTGGTGCCAATCTGTGGTGCCTGTCTGTGATGCCTGTCTGTGATGCCTGTCTGTGATGCCCGTCTGTGATGCCTGTCTGTGATGCCTGTCTGTGATGCCCGTCTGTGATGCCTGTCTGTGATTTCTGTCTGTGATTTCTGTCTGTGATACCTGTCTGTGATGCCTGTCTGTAATGCCTGTCTGTGATGCATGTCTGTGATGCCTGTCTGTGATGCATGTCTGTGATGCCTGTCTGTGATGCATGTCTGTGATGCATCTCTGTGATGCCTGTCTGTGATGCATGTCTGAGATGCATGTCTGTGATGCCTGTCTGTGATGCCTGTCTGTGATGCATGTATGTGATGCATGTCTGTGATGCCTGTCTGTGATGCCTGACTGTGATGCATGTCTGTGATGCCTGTATGTGATGCCTGTCTGAGATGCATGTCTGTGATGCCTGTCTGTGATGCCTGTCTGTGATGCATGTCTGTGATGCATGTCTGGGATGCCTGTCTGTGATGCCTGACTGTGATGCATGTCTGTGATGCCTGTCTGTGATGCCTGTCTGAGATGCATGTCTGTGATGCCTGTCTGTGATGCCTGTCTGTGATGCCAATCTGTCATGCCTGTCTGTCATGCCTGTCTGTGATGCCTGTCTGTGATGCCTGTCTGTGATGCATGTCTGTGATGCCTGTCTGTGATGCATGTCTGTGATGCCTGTCTGTGATACCTGTCTGTGATGCCTGTCTGCGATGTATGTCTGTGATGCATGTCTGTGATGCCTGTGTGTGATGCCTGTCTGTGATGCCTGTCTGTGATGCCTGTCTGTGATGCATGTCTGTGATGCATGTCTGTGATGCCTGTCTGTGATGCCTGTCTGTGATGCCTGTCTGCGTTGCCTGTCTGTGATGCATGTCTGTGATGCATGTCTGTGATGCCTGTCTGTGATGCCTGTCTGTGATACCTGTCTGTGATACCTGTCTGTGATGCCTGTTTGTGATGCATGTCTGTGATGCCTGTCTGTGATGCATGTCTGTGATGCATGTCTGTGATGCCTGTCTGTGATGCATGTCTGTGATGCATATCTGTGATGCATGTCAGTGATGCATGTCTGTGATGCCTGTCTGTGATGCCTGTCTGTGATGCCTGTCTGTGATGCCTGACTGTGATGCCTGTCTGTGATACCTGTCTGTGATGCCTGTCTGTGATGCCTGTCTGTGATGCCTGTCTGTGATGCATGTCAGTGATGCATGTCTGTGATGCATGTCAGTGATGCATGTATGTGATGCATGTCAGTGATGCATGTCTGTGATGCATGTCTGTGATGCATGTCAGTGATGCATGTCTGTGATGCATGTCAGTGATGCATGTCTGTGATGCATGTCTGTGATGCCTGTCTGTGATGCCTGTCTGTGATGCCTGTCTGTGATGCCTGTCTGTGATGCATGTCAGTGATGCATGTCTGTGATGCATGTCTGTGATGCATGTCAGTGATGCATGTCTGTGATGCATGTCTGTGATGCCTGTCTGTGATGCCTGTCTGTGATGCCTGTCTGTGATGCCTGTCTGTGATACCTGTCTGTGATGCCTGTCTGTGATGCCTGTCTGTGATGCCTGTCTGTGATACCTGTCTGTGATGCCTGTCTGTGATGCATGTCTGTGATGCCTGTCTGTGATGCCTGTCTGTGATGCCTGTCTGAGATGCCTGTCTGAGATGCCTGTCTGTGATGCCTGTCTGTGATGCCTGTCTGTGATGCATGTCTGTGATGCATGTCAGTGATGCATGTCTGTGATGCATGTCTGTGATGCCTCTTTGTGATGCCTGTCTGTGATGCCTGTCTGTGATGCCTGTCTGTGATGCCTGTCTGTGATGCCTGTCTGTGATGCCTGTCTGAGATGCCTGTCTGTGATGCCTGTCTGTGATGCATGTCTGTGATGCATGTCAGTGATGCATGTCTGTGATGCATGTCTGTGATGCCTCTTTGTGATGCCTGTCTGTGATGCCTGTCTGTGATGCCTGTCTGTGATGCCTGTCTGTGATGCCTGTCTGTGATGCCTGTCTGAGATGCCTGTCTGTGATGCCTGTCTGTGATGCCTGTCTGTGATGCATGTCAGTGATGCATGTCTGTGATGCCTGTCTGTGATGCCTGTCTGTGATGCCTGTCTGTGATGCCTGTCTGTGATGCCTGTCTGTGATGCCTGTCTGTGATGCCTGTCTGTGATGCCTGTCTGTGATGCCTGTCTCTGTGTGAGGATGTTGTCCTCTATCAGAAAAAGAAAGCAGAAGACCAGAAATAAAAGGAGGGGGGGAAGAGAGGAAGCAGGAACAGGGAGTAAAGGAGGAGGAACAGGAGGAGAAGAATAAGGAAGAAGAGAAGGAGGAGGAGAAGGAGGAAGAGAAGGAGGAGGAAGAGAAGGAGGAGGAAGAGAAGGAGGAGGAAGAGAAGGAGGAGGAAGAGAAGGAGGAGGAAGAGAAAGAGGAGGAAGAGAAGGAGGAGGAAGAGAAGGAGGAGGAAGAGAAGGAGGAGGAAGAGAAGGAGGAGGAAGAGAAGGAGGAGGAAGAGAAGGAGAAGGAAGAGAAAGAGGAGGAAGAGAAGGAGGAGGAAGAGAAAAAGGAGGAAGAGAAAAAGGAGGAAGAGAAGGAGGAGGAAGAGAAGGAGGAGGAAGAGAAGGAGGAGGAAGAGAAGGAGGAGGAAGAGAAGGAGGAGGAAGAGAAGGAGGAGGAGATCACTAGACACCACCACTGTCAACTTTAATAAACACAAACCTTTTAATGTCTATACTGACACTCCCGTTGATAGTCTTGTAAAGTTTAGTAAATATACTTCATCAACACTGACAGTACTGAGAATACTGTGTCAACACTGACAGTACTGGGAATACTGTGTCAACACTGACAGTACTGAGAATACTGTATCAACACTGACAGTACTGAGAATACTGTGTCAACACTGACAGTACTGAGAATACTGTATCAACACTGACAGTACTGAGAATACTGTGTCAACACTGACAGTACTGAGAATACTGTATCAACACTGACAGTACTGAGAATACTGTATCAACACTGACAGTACTGGGAATACTGTGTCAACACTGACAGTACTGAGAATACTGTATCAACACTGACAGTACTGAGAATACTGTGTCAACACTGACAGTACTGAGAATACTGTGTCAACACTGACAGTACTGAGAATACTGTGTCAACACTGACAGTACTGAGAATACTGTGTCAACACTGACAGTACTGAGAATACTGTATCAACACTGACAGTACTGAGAATACTGTATCAACACTGACAGTACTGAGAATACTGTGTCAGCACTGACAGTACTGAGAATACTGTGTCAACACTGACAGTACTGAGAATACTGTGTCAACACTGACAGTACTGAGAATACTGTGTCAACACTGACAGTACTGAGAATACTGTATCAACACTGACAGTACTGAGAATATTGTATCAACACTGACAGTACTGAGAATATTGTATCAACACTGACAGTACTGAGAATACTGTGTCAACACTGACAGTACTGAGAATACTGTGTCAACACTGACAGTACTGAGAATATTGTATCAACACTGACAGTACTGAGAATATTGTATCAACACTGACAGTACTGAGAATACTGTGTCAACACTGACAGTACTGAGAATACTGTGTCAACACTGACAGTACTGAGAATACTGCATCAACACTGACAGTACTGAGAATACTGTGTCAACACTGACAGTACTGAGAATACTGTATCAACACTGACAGTACTGAGAATACTGTATCAACACTGACAGTACTGAGAATACTGTATCAACACTGACAGTACTGAGAATACTGTATCAGCACTGACAGTACTGAGAATATTGTATCAACACTGACAGTACTGAGAATATTGTATCAACACTGACAGTACTGAGAATACTGCATCAACACTGACAGTACTGAGAATACTGTGTCAACACTGACAGTACTGAGAATACTGTATCAACACTGACAGTACTGAGAATACTGTGTCAACACTGACAGTACTGAGAATACTGTATCAACACTGACAGTACTGAGAATACTGTATCAACACTGACAGTACTGAGAATACTGTATCAACACTGACAGTACTGAGAATACTGTATCAACACTGACAGTACTGAGAATACTGTATCAACACTGACAGTACTGAGAATACTGTATCAACACTGACAGTACTGAGAATACTGTATCAACACTGACAGTACTGAGAATACTGTATCAACACTGACAGTACTGAGAATACTGTATCAACACTGACAGTACTGAGAATACTGTATCAACACTGACAGTACTGAGAATACTGTATCAACACTGACAGTACTGAGAATACTGTGTCAACACTGACAGTACTGAGAATACTGTATCAACACTGACAGTACTGAGAATACTGTATCAACACTGACAGTACTGAGAATACTGTATCAACACTGACAGTACTGAGAATACTGTATCAACACTGACAGTACTGAGAATACTGTATCAACACTGACAGTACTGAGAATACTGTATCAACACTGACAGTACTGAGAATACTGTATCAACACTGACAGTACTGAGAATACTGTATCAACACTGACAGTACTGAGAATACTGTATCAACACTGACAGTACTGAGAATACTGTATCAACACTGACAGTACTGAGAATACTGTATCAACACTGACAGTACTGAGAATACTGTATCAACACTGACAGTACTGAGAATACTGTATCAACACTGACAGTACTGAGAATACTGTATCAACACTGACAGTACTGAGAATATTGTATCAACACTGACAGTACTGAGAATACTGTATCAACACTGACAGTACTGAGAATACTGTGTCAACACTGACAGTACTGAGAATACTGTATCAACACTGACAGTACTGAGAATACTGTATCAACACTGACAGTACTGAGAATACTGTATCAACACTGACAGTACTGAGAATATTGTATCAACACTGACAGTACTGAGAATACTGTATCAACACTGACAGTACTGAGAATACTGTGTCAACACTGACAGTACTGAGAATACTGTATCAACACTGACAGTTCTGAGAATACTGTATCAACACTGACAGTACTGAGAATACTGTATCAACACTGACAGTACTGAGAATATTGTATCAACACTGACAGTACTGAGAATACTGTATCAACACTGACAGTACTGAGAATATTGTATCAACACTGACAGTACTGAGAATACTGTATCAACACTGACAGTACTGAGAATACTGTATCAACACTGACAGTACTGAGAATATTGTATCAACACTGACAGTACTGAGAATACTGTATCAACACTGACAGTACTGAGAATATTGTATCAACACTGACAGTACTGAGAATACTGTATCAACACTGACAGTACTGAGAATACTGTATCAACACTGACAGTACTGAGAATATTGTATAAACACTGACAGTACTGAGAATACTGTATCAGCACTGACAGTACTGAGAATACTGTATCAACACTGACAGTACTGAGAATATTGTATCAACACTGACAGTACTGAGAATACTGTATCAACACTGACAGTACTGAGAATACTGTATCAACACTGACAGTACTGAGAATACTGTATCAACACTGACAGTACTGAGAATATTGTATCAACACTGACAGTACTGAGAATACTGTATCAACACTGACAGTACTGAGAATACTGTATCAACACTGACAGTACTGAGAATACTGTATCAACACTGACAGTACTGAGAATACTGTATCAACACTGACAGTACTGAGAATACTGTATCAACACTGACAGTACTGAGAATACTGTATCAACACTGACAGTACTGAGAATACTGTATCAACACTGACAGTACTGAGAATACTGTATCAACACTGACAGTACTGAGAATACTGTATCAACACTGACAGTACTGAGAATACTGTATCAACACTGACAGTACTGAGAATACTGTGTCAACAACACTGACAGTATTGAGAATACTGTATCAACACTGACAGCACTGAGAATACTGTATCAACACTGACAGTACTGAGAATACTGTATCAACACTGACAGTACTGAGAATACTGTATCAACACTGACGGTACTGAGAATACTGTATCAACACTGACAGTACTGAGAATAATGTATCAACACTGACAGTACTGAGAATACTGCATCAACACTGACAGTACTGAGAATACTGTATCAACACTGACAGTACTGAGAATACTGTATCAACACTGACAGTACTGAGAATACTGTATCAACACTGACAGTACTGAGAATACTGTATCAACACTGACAGTACTGAGAATACTGTATCAACACTGACAGTATTGAGAATACTGTATCAACACTGACAGTACTGAGAATATTGACAGTACTGAGAATACTGTATCAACACTGACAGTACTGAGAATACTGTATCAACACTGACAGTACTGAGAATACAACACTGACAGTACTGAGAATACTGTAAACACTGACAGTACTGAGAATATTGTATCAACACTGACAGTACTGAGAATACTGTATCAACACTGACAGTACTGAGAATACTGTATCAACTCTGACAGTACTGAGAATACTGCATCAACACTGACAGTACTGAGAATACTGTATCAACACTGACAGTACTGAGAATACTGTATCAACACTGACAGTACTGAGAATACTGTGTCAACAACACTGACAGTACTGAGAATACTGCATCAACACTGACAGTACTGAGAATACTGTATCAACACTGACAGTACTGAGAATACTGTATCAGCACTGACAGTACTGAGAATACTGTATCAACACTGACAGTACTGAGAATACTGTATCAACACTGACAGTACTGAGAATACTGTATCAACACTGACAGTACTGAGAATACTGTATCAACACTGACAGACTGAGAATATTGCATCAACACTGACAGTATTGAGAATATTGTATCAACACTGACAGCACTGAGAATACTGTATCAACACTGACAGTACTGAGAATACTGTATCAACACTGACAGTACTGAGAATACTGTATCAACACTGACGGTACTGAGAATACTGTATCAACACTGACAGTACTGAGAATACTGACAGTACTGAGAATACTGTATCAACACTGACAGTACTGAGAATACTGTATCAACACTGACAGTACTGAGAATACTGTATCAACACTGACAGTACTGAGAATACTGTATCAACACTGACAGTACTGAGAATACTGTATCAACACTGACAGTACTGAGAATACTGTATCAACACTGACAGTACTGAGAATACTGTATCAACACTGACAGTACTGAGAATATTGTATCAACACTGACAGTACTGAGAATACTGTATCAGCACTGACAGTACTGAGAATACTGTATCACACTGACAGTACAACACTGAGAATACTGTATCAACACTGACAGTACTGAGAATACTGTATCAACACTGACAGTACTGAGAATACTGTATCAACACTGACAGTACTGAGAATACTGTATCAACACTGACAGTACTGAGAATACTGTATCAACACTGACAGTACTGAGAATACTGTATCAACACTGACAGTACTGAGAATACTGTATCAACACTGACAGTACTGAGAATACTGTATCAACACTGACAGTACTGAGAATACTGTATCAACACTGACAGTACTGAGAATACTGTATCAACACTGACAGTACTGAGAATACTGTATCAACACTGACAGTACTGAGAATACTGTATCAACACTGACAGTACTGAGAATACTGTATCAACACTGACAGTACTGAGAATACTGTATCAACACTGACAGTACTGAGAATACTGTATCAACACTGACAGTACTGAGAATACTGTATCAACACTGACAGTACTGAGAATACTGTATCAACACTGACAGTACTGAGAATACTGTATCAACACTGACAGTACTGAGAATACTGTATCAACACTGACAGTACTGAGAATACTGTATCAACACTGACAGTACTGAGAATACTGTATCAACACTGACAGTACTGAGAATGCTGTATCAACACTGACAGTACTGAGAATACTGTATCAACACTGACAGTACTGAGAATACTGTATCAACACTGACAGTACTGAGAATACTGTATCAACACTGACAGTACTGAGAATACTGTATCAACACTGACAGTACTGAGAATACTGTATCAACACTGACAGTACTGAGAATACTGTATCAACACTGACAGTACTGAGAATACTGTATCAACACTGACAGTGCTGAGAATACTGTATCAACACTGACAGTACTGAGAATACTGTATCAACACTGACAGTACTGAGAATACTGTATCAACACTGACAGTACTGAGAATACTGTATCAACACTGACAGTGCTGAGAATACTGTATCAACACTGGCAGTACTGAGAATACTGTATCAACACTGACAGTACTGAGAATACTGTATCAACACTGACAGTACTGAGAATATTGTATCAACACTGACAGTACTGAGAATACTGTATCAACACTGACAGTACTGAGAATACTGCATCAACACTGACAGTACTGAGAATACTGTATCAACACTGACAGTACTGAGAATACTGTATCAACACTGACAGTACTGAGAATACTGTATCAACACTGACAGTACTGAGAATACTGTATCAACACTGACAGTACTGAGAATACTGTATCAACACTGACAGTACTGAGAATACTGTATCAACACTGACAGTACTGAGAATACTGTATCAACACTGACAGTACTGAGAATACTGCATCAACACTGACAGTACTGAGAATATTGTATCAACACTGACAGTACTGAGAATACTGTATCAACACTGACAGTACTGAGAATACTGTGTCAACAGTGACAGTACTGAGAATACTGTATCAACACTGACAGTACTGAGAATACTGTATCAACACTGACAGTACTGAGAATACTGTATCAACGCTGACAGTACTGAGAATATTGTATCAACACTGACAGTACTGAGAATACTGTATCAACACTGACAGTACTGAGAATACTGTATCAACACTGACAGTACTGAGAATATTGTATCAACACTGACAGTACTGAGAATACTGTATCAACACTGACAGTACTGAGAATACTGTATCAACACTGACAGTACTGAGAATACTGTATCAACACTGACAGTACTGAGAATACTGTATCAACACTGACAGTACTGAGAATATTGTATCAACACTGACAGTACTGAGAATACTGTATCAACACTGACAGTACTGGGAATACTGTATCAACACTGACAATACTGAGAATACTGTATCAACACTGACAGTACTGAGAATATTGTATCAACACTGACAGTACTGAGAATACTGTATCAACACTGACAGTACTGAGAATATTGTATCAACACTGACAGTACTGAGAATACTGTATCAACACTGACAGTACTGAGAATACTGTATCAACACTCACAGTACTGGGAATACTGTATATCTTTAAAAGTATAAGAGAAAATTTTAGAAAGGACTTAATTTTAAATGAACTCTTGTTAACTGACCAGTTTTACCTATTCGGCACGATATATATATATGTAGGGTTGGGAGGTCCTGTTGTTTAAAGCGTCATGTGGTTCTTGCTTACCATGAAGCAGGCCAGTATAACATGGGTTCGAATCCCTGGCTAGCGCAGTGTTGTTATTGATATGTATATATATATGCAAAACAACCACTGTGAAAGAATAGAGAAATTCCAAGCGCTTTCGGGACTACTCACATTATCAAGTTCCTTGATAATGCGAGTAGTCACGAAAGCGCTTGGAATTTCTCTATTCTTTCACAGTGGTTGTTTTGCATATTCTGATATCACCTGATTACTGTGATCTTATTGCGTATATATATATACATATATATATATATATATATATATATATATATTTATATATATATATATATATATATATATATATATATATATATATATATATATATATATATATATATATATATATATATATATATATATATATATATATATATATATATATATATATATATATGTCAACAACAACTCTGCACTAGCCAAGGAGTCGAACCGATGCTGTTTTGGCCCGCCTCATGGTGAGCGAAAACGCCTAACGCTGTAGACCACTAGCTCACACAGTCCTAAGTGAAGAGAGAGCGGACCTCTTTGCTGAACACTTTGCTACCAAAATGCAAGCTCCTGATCCAGCAAGGGACCCTCCTTGGCTAGCTGCAAGAACTGTGTCAAAACTGTCAGTGGTGACAATATGGCAGGAGGAGGTGCATTTCCTTCTTAAATCGCTTGACCAAGAAAAGGCTGTGGGCCCAGACAAGTTGAGCCCAAGATTGTTGAGAAGATGTGCAGATCAGCTAGCAGCACCTCTAACTCGCGTCTTTCAGCACTGCCTAGTACAGTGTAAATGGCCCTCTCTATGGAAAGAGGCAAATTTAGTCCCTGTTCACAAAAAGAAGAGCAGAGCAGAAATCAGCAACTACAGACCAGTGTCACTCCTGTCAATCACTGGTAAGATCCTTGAGACAATAATCTCAAGGCAAATAACAGTTTTTTGACTTCCGCTCACTGCTTTGTGACCGTCAATATGGCTTCAGGAAAGGTTACTCTGCTGCTGATCTGTTGTTAAACCTCTCCACTAAGTGGTACCAGTCACTGGATGAATCCAAAGTCAGCTGTGTGGTAGCACTGGACGTTGCTGGTGCTTTCGACCGAGTGTGGCACCAGGGCCTCTTGGCAAAACTGCAACCACTGAGAATTGCAGACTCTACGCTATGTCTCCTCAATGGAACAGAATCAGCAAGACATCCTATTGGGGCAAGTGTTCCACAAGGAAGTGTGCTGGGACCATTGTTGTGGAATGTCTTCTTCAATGACGACCTTCATCTCATCCCAGAATCCCATGCATATGCAGACGACTGTACACTGACATTCACTTATCCAAGAGAAGAAATGCCAGCTGCTCTAAGCTACATCAATCACCAGCTCAGAGCTATATCAGCTTGGGGAAACATTTGCACCTGAGAAAACACAAAGGATGATGGTCTCTAGGCACCATGATGGTAATGCCGGTGCAGTAGTAAGTATGAATGGGAGGGTGTTGGTACCTGGTGAAGAAGTTGATATATTTAGGGTGAAATTTGACTCCAAACTGAGCATGAAGAACCACGTTGTAAATCTTGCAAACAAGGCAGCCAGGAAGCTTACAACACTTCGCCGTATCTCGCATCTGCTTGACTGTAGGGGTTGCAAGATTCTGTACGAGGCACAAATATGTTCACACCTTGAGTATGCTCCAGTTTCTTGGTTTGCCTGCCCCCCCTCTCATCTGCGACTGCTTGACAGAGTAGAGAACAGAGCAAGACGTCTCATCTCTCGCCTGGACCCATCCTGGATAGATCCGTCATTTCAGCAGAGCCTTGAACACAGGAGGGATGTGAGTGGCCTTACTGTTATGTACAAGGCCAATATTGTCAAAGTACCACACTTGGATCCACTTCGAGGACAGCGTGAAACAAGCTTCTATACCACAAGACGGGCAGAGAGCAGTAACTTCACTCTGGCTGTACCCTTCTCCAGAACATCACTTCATCTCGGATCATTTATCCCCAGGATGACTCGAGTATGGAACACATTTGTACAGCATAATGATGTCAATGAAATAAAGTCAGTTGATCAAATGAAAATGCTGGTCCACAGATGGCTCCAACTTCATCCTGTTCCTTACTTGTATGTTTCGTAACAAGAGAAATGCTTTCAAATAAGCTGATGTAGATAATAGCTCCTAGCTTGTCAATAAAGTTAGGAATCCTTAACTTTTAAATAGCTTGTCAATAAAGCTAGGGATCCTTAACCTAACCTTGGCAAACCCTGTGTAAAGAGAGAGAGAGAGAGAGAGAGAGAGAGAGAGAGAGAGAGAGAGAGAGAGAGAGAGAGAGAGAGAGAGAGAGAGAGAGAGAGAGAGAGAGAGAGAGAGAGAGCCTTCAACATAGGAGGGATGTGGGTGGCCTTACTGTTATGTACAAGGCCAATATTGTCAAAATACCACACTTGGATCCACTTCGAGGACAGCGTGAAACAAGCTTTTATGCCACAAGACGGGCAGAAAGCAGCAACTTCACTCTGGCTGTACCCTTCTCCAGAACATCACTCCATCTGAGATCATACATACCCAGGATGACTCGAGTATGGAACACATTCGTACAGCATAATGATGTCAACGAGATAACGTCAGTTGATCAAATGAAAATGCTGGTCCACAGATGGCTCCAACTTCATCCTGTTCCCTACTTGTATGTCTCATAACAAAAATGCTTTCAAATGAGCTGATGTAGGTAACAGCTCTTAGCTTGCCAATAAAGTTAGGAATCCTTAACCTGTAAATAGCTGTCAATAAAGCTAAGGATCCTTAACCTTGTCAAACCCTGTGTAAAAAAAAAAAAAAAAAAAAAAAAAAAAAAAGAGAGAGAGAGAGAGAGAGAGAGAGAGAGAGAGCTTACCTTGATAAGAGCAGTCTTGCCCACGCAACGAGCGCCCAGCACCACTACCTTGACCAGCTGTGAGGGCGAGGCAGGTCCTGGCAGGTGGCCGTTGAGGGGGAGTTGGGGGTGGTCCCCTGTGGTGGAGGAGGAAGAG
Source organism: Cherax quadricarinatus (assembly GCF_038502225.1). Taxonomy (NCBI): domain Eukaryota; kingdom Metazoa; phylum Arthropoda; class Malacostraca; order Decapoda; family Parastacidae; genus Cherax; species Cherax quadricarinatus. Next base: position 18,810,442 of record NC_091374.1, read on the forward strand.
GGGCCTCGCCGCCCCCCCGGGCAGCAGCAGCTGCAGCCGCCCCCGCCCCCGCCCCTCTGCCGCCCACAACTCTCACATGGACTTGACTCCCACCCACTCACCACAACCACTGAAAAAAAACACCATTATTATTATCACAGTCATAGGAGAAGCGCTAAACCCGCTGTTTACACAGATCTACAATAAAGCTCTTGTTTGCACCCAGCTTTAATAAAGCTCTTATTTACAGCCAGGTCATATAAAGCTCTTGTTTACAGCCAGGTCATATAAAGCTCTTATTTACAGCCAGGTCATATAAAGCTCTTGTTTACAGCCAGGTCATATAAAGCTCTTATTTACAGCCAGGTCATATAAAGCTCTTATTTACAGCCAGGTCATATAAAGCTCTTGTTTACAGCCAGGTCATATAAAGCTCTTATTTACAGCCAGGTCATATAAAGCTCTTGTTTACAGCCAGGTCATATAAAGCTCTTATTTACAGCCAGGTCATATAAAGCTCTTGTTTACAGCCAGGTCATATAAAGCTCTTATTTACAGCCAGGTCATATAAAGCTCTTGTTTACAGCCAGGTCATATAAAGCTCTTGTTTACAGCCAGGTCATATAAAGCTCTTATTTACAGCCAGGTCATATAAAGCTCTTATTTACAGCCAGGTCATATAAAGCTCTTGTTTACAGCCAGGTCATATAAAGCTCTTATTTACAGCCAGGTCATATAAAGCTCTTATTTACAGCCAGGTCATATAAAGCTCTTATTTACAGCCAGGTCATATAAAGCTTTTGTTTACACACAGCTCTTTTAAAGTTCTCATCAGTGCAATTTTCCGTAAATGTCCTCGAAGATGTGCATAAATAATGGCATCGCGCAGGACAACGCCGTCACAGTGCGCCGTCACAGTGCGCCGTCACAGTGCGCCGTCACAGTACGCCGTCACAGTGCGCCGTCACAGTGCGCCGTCACAGTGCGCCGTCACAGTGCGCCGTCACAGTGCGCCGTCACAGTGCGCCGTCACAGTGCGCCGTCACAGTGCGCCGTCACAGTGCGCCGTCACAGTGCACCGTCACAGTGCGCCGTCACAGTGCGCCGTCACAGTGCGCCGTACTGAACTTTCAATGGCCTTTTTCAGTAATATCTACAAAATTAAACTCTGTATAGAACAGCTCTATAAGGGAAGTGACTCTATATGAGACATTGTCATGAATTGGCTGTGTAAGGCACAGTGCCATGAACTGACTCTGTGTAAGACACAGTGCCATGAACTGACGCTGTGTAAGACACAGTGCCATGAACTGACTCTGTGTAAGACACAGTGCCATGAACTGACTCTGTGTAAGACACAGTGCCATGAACTGACTCTGTGTAAGACACAGTGCCATGAACTGACTCTGTGTAAGACACAGTGCCATGAACTGACGCTGTGTAAGACACAGTGCCATGAACTGACTGCCATGAACTGACTCTGTGTAAGACACAGTGCCATGAACTGACACAGTGCCATGAACTGACTGCCATGAACTGACTCTGTGTAAGACACAGTGCCATGAACTGACTCTGTGTAAGACACAGTGCCATGAACTGACTCTATGCAAGACACAGTGCCATGAACTGACGCTGTGTAAGACACAGTGCCATGAACTGACTCTGTGTAAGACACAGTGCCATGAACTGACTCTGTGTAAGACACAGTGCCATGAACTGACTCTATGCAAGACACAGTGCCATGAACTGACGCTGTGTAAGACACAGTGCCATGAGCTGACTCTATGCAAGACACAGTGCCATGAACTGACTCTTTCCAAGACACAGTGCCATGAACTGACTCTTTCCAAGACACAGTGCCATGGGCTGACTCTGTGTAAAACACTGTGCCATGAACTGACTGTGTAAGACACAGTGTCCTGAACTGACTCTCTGTAAGGCAGAGTGCCATGAGCTGACTCTATACAAAATACAGTGCCATGAACTGACTCTGTGTGAGGCACAGTGCCATAAACTGACTCTATGCAAGACACAGTGCCATGAACTGACTCTGTGTAAGACGCAGTGCCATGAATTGACTCTGTGTAAGACAGAGTGCCATGAGCTGACTCAATGCAAAACACAATGCCATTAACTGACTGTGTAAGACAGTGCCACGAACTGACTCTATGCAAGACACAGTGTCATGAACTGACTCTGTGTAAGACACAGTGCCATGAACTGACTCCGTGCAAGAAAAAGTGCCATGAACTGACTCTGTGTAAGACACAGTGCCATGAACTGACTTTTTGTAAGACACAGTGCCATTAACTGACTCTGTGTAAGACACAGTGCCATGAACTGACTCTATGTAAGATACAGTGTCATGAACTGACTCTGTTTAAGACACAGTGCCATGAACTGACTCTGTGTAAGACACAGTGCCATGAACTGACTCTATGTAAGATACAGTGTCATGAACTGACTCTGTGTAAGACACAGCGCCATGATCTGACTCTATGAAAGGCACAGTGCCGCGAGCAGACTCTATGCAAGACACAGTGTTATGAACTGACTCTGTTTAAGACACAGTGCCATGAACTGACTCTGTGTAAGACACAGTGAAAAGAACTGACTCTGTTTAAGACACAGTGCCATGAACTGACTCTACGTAAGACACAGTGTCATGAACTGACTCTATTAAAGGTACAGTGCCATGAACTGACTATGCAAGACACAGTGCCATGAACTAACGCTGTGTAAGACACAATGCCATGAACTGACTCTTTGCAAGACACAGTGCCATGAACTGACTCTTTCGAGGACACAGTGCAATGAACTGACTCTGCGTAAGACAAAGTGCCATGAACTGACTCTTTTCAAGACACAGTGCCATGAACTGACTCTTTCCAAGACACAGTGCCATGAACTGAGTCTGTGTAAGACACAGTGCCAAAAACTGAATCTGTGCAAGACACAGTGCCATGATCTGACTCTGTGAAAAACACAGTGCCATGAACTGACTCTATGCAAGGAACAGTGCCATAAACTGACTATGTGTAAGACACAGTGCCATGAACTGACTATGTGTAGGACACAGTGCCATGAACTGACTATGTGTAAGGCACAGTGCCATGAACCGACTCTATCGAAGACACAGTTCCATGAATTGACTGTGTGCAAGACACATTGCCATGAACTGACTCTTTCCAAGACACAGTGCCATGGACTGACACTGTGTAAGGCACAGTGCCATGAACTGACTCTGTGTAAGGCACAGTGCCATGAACTGACTATGAAAGACACAGTGCCATGAACTGACTCTATGCAAGACACATTGCCATGAACTGACTCTGTGTAAGGCACAGTGCCATGAACTGACTCTGTGTAACGCACAGTGCCATGAACTGACTCTATGCAAGACACAGTGCCATGACCTAACTCTGTGTAAGACACAGTGTCATGAACTGACTCTGTGTAAGGCACAGTGCCATGAACTGACTCTGTGTAAGGCACAGTGCCATGAACTGACTCTGTGTAAGGCACAGTGCCATGAACTGACTCTATGCAAGACACAGTGCCATGAACTGACTCTATGCAAGACACATTGCCATGAACTGACTGTGTAAGACAGTGCCATGAACTGACTCTATGCAAGACACAGTGCCATGAACTGACTCTATGCAAGACACAGTGCCATGAACTGACTCTGTGTAAGACACAGTGCCATGAACTGACTCTGTGTAAGACACAGTGCCATGAACTGACTCTGTGTAAGACACAGTGCCATGAACTGACTCTGTGTAAGACACAGTGCCATAAACTGACTCTGTGTAAGACACAGTGCCATGAACTGACTCTGCGCAAGGCACAGTGCCATTAGCTGACTCTATGCAAAACACAGTGTCATGAAATGACAATATGGAAGACACTGTGCCATAAACTGACTCTGTGTAAGACACAGTGCCATGAACTGACTCTATGTAAGACACAGTGTCATGAACTGACTCTGTGTAAGACACAGTGCCATGAACTGACTCTGTGTAAGGCACAGTGCCATGAGCAGAGTCTATGTAAGACACAGTGTCATGAACTGACCCTGTTTAAGACACAGTGCCATTAACTGACTCTATGTAAGACACAGTGCCATGAACTGACTCTGTGTAAGACACAGTGCCATGAACTGACTCTATGCAAGACAATGCCACAGATTACATGGCGTCTCTTATTTCCTCAAAGGATATTGGTCCGTGCTGGACCACTATAATGGTCCGTGCTGGACCACTACAGTGGTCCGTACTGGACCATTACAGTGGTCCGCGCTGAACCACTATCAATTCACTGACGAAGATGATTCAAGACGAACTTCTGACGACGTTTCGATCCGACTTGGATCAGTCCAGTAGCACTGTTGTTGGAGCACACAGCTCACACACTGAGGTCCGTGGTTCGATCCCCTGTACGTGTGAAAACATAAGGAAGTGTTTCCTTAAGACACCTGCTGTCCCTGTTCACCTATCAGTAAGTAGGTACCTGTGTGTTAGCCGACTGGTGTGGGTCGCATCCTGGGGATAAAATTTACCTAATTTGCCCGAAAATGGTCTATATAAGAAGTGACTTTCTATATAGTGGTATGTACTTATAGAAATAAAGATATTATTATTATTATTATTATTATTATTATTATTATTATTATTGAGACATGT